>NW_026728835.1:1995444-2150444 GCF_030272615.1 Cryptomeria japonica | reverse complement strand
CCTCAATATTTGTATCCTGTAAACTCTATGAATCTGCCAGTATCACCTTTGTGTCCTATACATTAGATTCTACCGGGGGCTCTACATCCAATGCCTTATTATCTTTTAAAATTGTAGATGAGGTACCCATTATACCTTTGCATTTCCCTTCAACCAAGATGTCTGTAGTGTCTTTCTTAGCTTTTGGTGAGGTGTAGAAACCAGGGTTTTCAGCAAAGAATTGAACCCATGCCTTGTGGGTTTTAGTGATTATCTCATTAACCCTATCTAACATAAGACTAACTATCCTGTGCTTGCTGTGATATATTTTTCTATCTGTAACCTCAAGTGTCATATCCAACTCATATCCACAGATTCTGGATTGAGGATCTCCCTCAAGCTATTAAACTTCCTCCGAGGCACAAAGCTCTGATACCAATTGTTGGATTTAAAGAACTCTGAGAGGGGGGGGGGGTTGACCAAAATGTTAAATTTTAAACTTATTATAACTTGCATTCACCAACCGATAAAATGGTACATATAAGATTGAAAGAAGTGAAGCAATCAATAAGTGAATCACATAAATGAATACCATAACACAGAGAATTATACATGGAAAACCTCAAAGAGGAAAAACCACGGTGGGATTTGTGACCCACAATATCAATCCACTAGCCATATGAAAAGATGTTACAAAATATGGGGGCATGGACTTGCAGGAAGGTTTACAGACTAGAGCACACTGCTCATCACAAAGGAGTCTCACTGACTACAATCACTTTGAATAAGAAAACATAAAATTAAACTCATATAATGCATCTTCTATGCTTGATAGAGTTCCAATTCAAGCTCTGACTGTTCCAGTTTTGAAACCCTAAACCCTTGCCAGAATAACCTCTTACATAATCTTTGCATTACAACATTCCTCTCATTACAAAATATCACTCTCATATCCCTGAACACATTTCATACATCTCACAAAATGATCTAATTAACTGACCTATATACCCTTACAATCCTTCATGCCTCATTTTGACTTACATAGATAATTACAAAATGAATATACATTTCGGCTCATTACATATTTACATGAATATCAAGATCAATTGCCGATTGCCGGATCTCACAAATGATGTCGGCCTCCAATACCGGTAACCTGATGAAGTCATGTCGGCCTCCAATGTCGGTACCCAAAGAATCCTTCCTACCGGTGAAGATACCTGTCGGTGCTGGTGAAGTGTCTGCCGGTAAACAACCAAACCAAGTAATGAAAGCTAGAACATGTTGCCATCAATTACAACATATTGAAACCAATCAAATGAGTGTCAATTATCAACAAAAGCCACATCAAGAAATTGAGATTGCGTTGTATTTTTCTTTCCTCAAATTCGTTCTCATCCTCAAGTTCTAAAATAAGGAACCATGACACTAGTTTGTTTTTCCACATGAAATGATCATAGTGTCTCAGCTTTAGAATAGTCGAGTCTTTTGTCACATTGATTACAAACTTATCCAATTCTCCCAAGAGATTCTTTTTAAACACACGTAGACACAATTTTTTAATCATTTCTTTGTCAGACTCAAAATGCAGAGCCACAATTAAAAACATAGCTGCTATGTCCGAATTAACCCTAGTTCTATACTCAGTACTGGTATATTCCCCCCCAAGATATACCAAACAACCCTTATAACCAGATCATGAGGGAAGACAAGAATGCCTTTCAACCTATCATCCTTATTTCGCTTGAAAAAGACATTTGCCTTTTTAAACCTCACAACCTCAAAGGAGTATCCATACTGCTATATCTCAATTTTAAATGCTTTGGAAAAACTTGAACAAGCCCAAATAGATCTCTCTCAAGCTACTAGAGCAGTCTATGTAGGTCATCCATCATAAAATCGGTTGAGAAAACAATCACCGCCCATTCACTCATGTGACCTTCCGCCACTGTAAGGCTTGCCATCTCTACATAATTAAGACGCGAGGAATAAATTATCCTACCCAATGCTAGTTAATACGAAGTGTGAGGTGAATGATGAACTGTTCATAACCTACAAGGGATGGAATGATATATGCCTCTGCTGTAATAAGATATAATTAACTAGAGGAAGAGATCATACTAAATCAATTATTATCTTGTCAAAGAGATCAAAGATAATCATTAAAGGGACAACATAGGCTAAAAGTAGACACGAAAATCATAAATATATGAATAAAATATCTAGGGGATAAAGGAAAGATATATGCAAATATATATAAATGCTTAAAGGTGGAACCAAAAATAAATTAAAGCATATATATATATAGAAAAGTGGAAAGCATTGAGCCAAAGACAAAGCAAAGGGAAGGATAAAGAATATGAGCTTATATATATACATATAAACCTCTAAATGTGAGGGCATGGAAAACAAAACAATGTGTGAGTAGAAGTAACCTGACAATGTAGTATACGTGAATATAACTGACCACAAAGGACACTATAATTGAAACCACTAAAGAAAAAACCCCCCCAAAGCCCAATGAGCAAATTAACCAACACCTACTCTTTCCTCCCAAATACCGTTAGCTCCTTGAATAGCTAAGGAGTCTTCTATCAGATTACCTTCCCTATAGATGTGGTTAATCATGGAGTATTTAAATTGTTTTAAAATCTCTGAGGCTCTCAATACTAGATTGTTTAATCCCCAGTTCGGGGTTTTGCCTGATCTTAAGGCATTAATTGTTTATGCAGAGTCCCCTTCTATTTCAAAATTCTTAACACCTAAGTCATTACAAAGTAAGAGGCCTTCAGTAAGGGAATCAAGTTCCTCCTCATTCTTAGAGGAAATCCCTATAGGTTTTGAGAATCTTGCTACAACCATCCCATCCCATAGATGAATCACACCTAGTCTATCACTGCAATTCCCAGGTTGCCTCTCGATGCCCCATCAAATTTGAGTTTAAACCACCCTTTGGCTGGAGGAGTCCACCTGCAAACTTTCCTAAGATTTTCTGCTTTGTTCCCTCCTAAACCAATAAAGGGAGGGATGATGAGACCTTGTTGTGTGTGTGAAAAGTGGAATAAGTATCTACAAGCTGTAAGACACAACACTTCAATTAAGTCATTGCATGCATGGTTAGATAGATATAATCATGAATATAAAAGCCATAACAAATCGACCTATTGCCTTCGAAAAGATGCAAGTATAGACCTGCTCTCAAATTTGTCTAAGCAATACCAGTAACTAGACTACACCGAGATGAAGGATTTAATCTATATGAGCACAAGAATTAAGCTAAATGGATGCAAGATTAAGCTAGATGAATGGATATTAAGCTTGTTGGTGTAATTATTTATTCATCTTGGATATTATTACACCTTACTTAAGTTTACTTATGATAATACATTTCATAGTAGTTTGGGTATGAGACACTTGGGTGTTTGTGCCACATTGGGATAGTGTGTTGTAAGAGATTTCCACCTTTTATGGTGTGATCTTGTTATTACTCTATCATATCCACTTATTGTGGACTGATAATTCCACCTTCGGTGGGTGATCCACCTCATGTGGAATATTATATTGTTTCTCCTACCTACCCTTGTTTCTTATTGAGCCACATGTCATGTTTGTGTGCTCACATATCCATATAGCCTTGCCTATATATGCAGGCAAATATTCATTGTATGAACAACTATTGATTTATTGATCATTTATCTATTGATGAGAATATAGTTTATTCTTGTCCTATATTTTGTACTTTTCATTGAGCTCTTGATCTTGGCAAAATCTCACATGGTATTAGAGCCATTAGAGCGTCATTGATTCATCTTTGAGAGACATTATTGCGACATCAAGAGGTAGATCTAAGGAGCAGCATCTTTTGGAGGTGTCCTAGACTAGATTTGACCTCACCATCACATCTGGATGATCGTTTCCATGAATTTTGACTATAAAGTCTCCTATATTTGGTGAAAGTGAAATTTCTGGCTTTAAGGAGAATTTTTGCCCAATTTGGGTGGGTACAGTACGGATTTTAGAAATTAAAAAAAAAAAAAAAAAATTCTATTTTCTGTGAAAAAAATAAAAGAAATCATTCCGTAGAAATTTTTTATTGTATAAGTTTATTGAAAATAAAAAAATCAAAGAAAAAATTAAAAATTCAATAAATTATTGTTTTTTTGGGGGGGGGAATATTACCCCAACCCCTGTACCATACAACCATGCAGATTTTGCAGGCTGCGCAGTATTGCGGACTCTGCTACACCTACCGGTCGCTTGCACCTCTGAACGGTGTTCATTACCACCGATCGCCGAAGTCATCCTGTCGGAGTCCTCTTCGGGTGACCCTTGTACCTTCGACATCCCGTTGCACGGCACGACCATGTTCTTGCTGCCGCCGACGAGTTTTTCGCGCGCTGCTCCGCCGGACTCACGTGCTGCTTCATCAGACCAATCTCCCGCCGTCTACCAGACCGATCTCTTGCCATCGACCACCAACGCCTGTTTCCTCCTGTCTGTTACTACTTCCCACCGACCAACAACTGCGTTGTCGATGACACCCTTCTTTCCGGCCACGTCACTGTACCATCCCGTCTCATCCAGAGCGCCACCCTCCCACGTGGCCCGTCCAGTCTGACAGTACCGACAACTCATCTGCCACACGGGCTGTCGAGTTACCTGTATGGAGTGTACAGTCAGCAGCCCACATAATCGATCGTACAAGCCACATCATCACGCCAGGTCATTGTACAGAAGTCCAGTCAGTAGACACATGATGTACGGATTTTGTACCTTTAGTAGACACGTCATCTTTTTCAACCAATCGGGTTGTGATACGTGTCAAGTCCGTACAGTACGAACACCACACAGGCAGGGAGGCGAAGTTCTAGTGATGGTCATACGACCGTCAAATTTAACCTCATTTTTTGCTAACATCATCATTTTTTTGAAAATTTATCAGCCCCCTCCCATTGAGCTTTTCAATTTTGCCATTTAACTTTGGAAGGCCATATCTTGCTCATTTTTGCTCCTTTTTAGGTGCTATGTTTTTTGAAATGGGCTAATTTTTCGTGTACTTTCTTGTGGTGGCATTATTTTCTGATTTTGATGGACATATCTTTTAGAAATCTCAGTTTTTGGTGACTGTACCTATCCAATCCTCATTTTTGCAACTTCTGGGACTCCATTTGGGCTCATATGAACTCCTTTTTAGGTTCCATTTTTTTTTAAAGTGCATAATTTTTCCTCTACTTTCATAATATGATATCATTTTGTTGGTATTTTGGTATGGTTTTGTCATTGATGTCAACACCTACTAAAACACTAGCACTCTGGAGATCCAGCAGCACTCACCGGCAAGCAAGTAACTATTGCACAGTTACTGGTATATGGTTCACCGATAGGATATAATGATCACTGACACTTGGAATGATATGGAAGACACCTGGTAATGTCGAAGACATTGTGTGGACACTTTGTTTGGAAGAATAAATTATTGGTATATTCATATTTGCATATTTGCTTTTACCGGCAAATAGGTCCAGGGTTACCTAGGGTTACATCGACAGGTTTATCTTTTCCAGATCAGCATGGCACGCTATGGAGATGATTAATTATTGTTGTAAATGCTTTAAGCCGGCATGTTTAATCGGTTATTGCATCGGACATTATATTGTTTCTAAAATGTTTTTATTGTAATCTCTTGTAGAGTCGACCTACTAAAATTGGTCTTAGGTTATGGTATAAATGTAAGATCTTATTTGTAAGACCGAATGTGGAATGCGAAAAAGAATTGTGAGAAGGTATATGCGAGATTAAGCAGAGCTATACACGAAGACATCATTTGAAGGTGAAGCTAGGTTTTTGTGAAAGCATATCAGCATTGCACTGGTACTGAATCCAACATATGAAGATGCTATTTTGTGCAGTACATTCTTATTGGATTTAACCATCCAACTATAGTCAGTGTGACTCCCATTCTATGATTGAGCAGTGAGCTCTAGGCTGTTGGCCTTTCTGCATGTGCAGACCCCATTTATGTACACTTACTATCTGCAGTAGTATCATCTGATTGTGGGTAAGGTTTCCCACCATGGTTTTCCCTCTTACAGGGTTTCCACATACAAATCTTGGTGTTATGTGTTGTGGATGACTTTGTCTTTAAGTTTCATGCATTAATCTTTACTGGTATAGCAATTAACTGTTAACACTATCTACTGGCATACTTAACTGGTTTACCGGTATTAAGCATTAAGTTGGTTAAGTTGTTTTTGGTTTGAATTTATTTGACAACTGATTCAGCCCCCCCCCCCCCCCCCCTCTCTGTTGTCTCTGGGACCTAACAATTGTAGTGATTTTGGGTAGAAATTTTACTTTCAAAATATGGTCTTTTTTGGGCAATTTGGCACTTGTACTGCATAGATCTATCTTGCTGGTCTTTTGCATTGTAGTTCTTAGCCTATTGGGGCAGTTGTAAAACAAAATCAGAAGTCCACCTTACCATTGTTTGCATGTGGCTATTGTACACTCCCTACATATAAAGTACCAAAATCATCATTTTGGGGAGGGGTACTTTGATTGAGTGAATTTGGGGGGTGTCTCTTGTGCTTTTGTTCTCTTTTGTTCTTTCCTTTTTTCTTCTATGGGCTCTCCTAAGTTTCCTCTCTTAACTCCTCATAATTATGCTACTTGGAAAATTGATGCATGGAGTAAACTTATGGAAAAAGGACTAACTCATTACATTGATGGAACTATTGTTGCTCTTGCTGATCCTCAGGCAGATCTTGTTGCTTACTTGGATTGGCTCACTAAAAATATCATGGCAATTGATACCTTAAGAAAGTATGTATCAAAGTATCTCATTTTTCATATTGAGAAATGTAGCTTAATCAAGAATGCTTGGCAAAAGTTTCAAGACTTGTATGGTCAAGTTGATGAGATTAGAGGATATAAAATTGATAGTGATCTTGCCATGTTAGATCCCAAGAACTTTGGTACTATACAAGATTATGTCACTAAGGCAAAATAGTTGAGGGCATAACTCATGGATTGTGGCATTGATAAGAAGGATACTCAATTGATCTTCAATTTGATGGGAAAGCTTCCACAAGAATATGCAACATTTGTTTCTAGTTTTCAAACCCATAGGATGACAATGGGTTCAAGCTACACAATGCCTAAATTTGATGCTTTCATTGAAATGTTGATGATGGAACAAACTAAGTTGATAAGCATGAGCATTATTAAGACTTCTAAGTCTCAAGCATTAGTGGCAAATCAAGGGAACAAAGAAAATCAAGGAAAGGACAACTCAAACAAGAAGAAATGGCAATCAAAGCCTAAGGACAAAGCACCACCTTCTCCACAACAAGGAGATTCATCCTCTTCCAAGAGGGACAATTCACCAAAGAGGGAGATACCTACTTGTGCCTATTGTAAAAAGTTTGGTCATGAGGAGCATCATTGCCATTCTAAGAAGATCGATGAGCTCACACACATCCTCAAAAAGCACAACATTGATTTCCCTAATGCCTACAAGAAGGAGGATTCATAAACTTCCACTTCCACACATTCAAAAGGGAAAGGGAAAGCATTCATGGCTTCTACAAGTGGGAAGACTAATTCTTTTGGGACAAGAAAAGGAAAATCTATTTGTGCTAGTACAAGTCATGATTCGGGGAGATGGCTTCTACATTCAGGGGCTTCTCATAATATGACATCTTTGCAGTCTATGTTCTCTTCATTTGAGCCTTTCACCATGCTACATATTTTGATGGGAAATCATACATACATGGATGTGATTGGGAAAGGAACTATTTCCATTGAGGATAACTCCTTCAATGATGTGCTCACTAAGAGAATTGTGGAGTTCATACCTAAATCGGTTTTCATTAGAGACTTGGAGACTAGAGCTATCATTGCGACTAGGGTGGTTGATCATGCATCTCGGTTATACTCCTTTTAATATTTTGTTGATGAGGATGATTTCACATATGATGATCCTACACATTATGATCACACTTCTTGTGATGATTCATAATTTGAGAACTTTGGGTACTTGAACTTGGGGATTCTCACATGTGACCCCATTCTTGAGCCTTTTGTTTCATTTCCTCCTATTGATATCGCATCATCTATTGCACCTGATGATGTAGATAGTGCGACAATTTTGCCTTCTTGTGATTCAATGTAGCAGGATATATCTTATCTTCCTGCTTTAGTTTCATGGGATGATCACTTGACAGACATTGCAGGTTTGTTTGTGGAGTCCTACATTGCAGATTTGGGAGACATCATTGATGATATTCATCTTCTCTTTGATGAAGATGATCCTTTTTCTATTGTTACAAGGGCACACTATGACCCTCTTATTAATTCTCTACAAGATCATTCTTTCGAGGTTGACATGATTGTGAATTCTTATGTACATCAGTTGGAGGTCTCTTTATCCTTTGAGGAGACATGTGAGTCTTTGGGACCTGTTCTACATTCATCACCACTAGATCTTGGAGTGCCTTTTTCAGTAGTGTGGATCAGTTCACCACCTTTGGAGGGGGTATCTTTCAACATCGACATGGGGACACTTGAGCAATTTTCAGAGACTTCATTCATCATGAGTTTTTTTCATACATCTTCCCTTCATGATTGGAGAGACTTCATGGATACACCTTTGGTTTTGTTTATTCCAAAGGGGAGGAATGTTGTTCAACATTCAAGGAGCAATTTCTTCATTCATTCTTGAGCTTCTACCATTGGTGCCAATTCTACATTGAGGGGGGGCTACTTGGCTTCTCTTCTTCTCTCATATGGGGGGGACTTTTTCCTCACATGGGGTTTTGTTCCTCACATACTTCTATGAAAGTTCTCTTGTATAGTTTTCATCTCTCCTTTGGGGGAGGGTTTATTCCCATTGGGTTTTTCTCTCTTTCCCTACTTTATGAGAGATTTTATTGCATTGGTTTGCATTTGCATTTGTATATGGGTACCTAACATGGCCATATAGTCGGGACCCATCTTGCATTTCTTAGTTGCATTGCAAACTTAAGTGCATTCCCCTAAGTTTCACTTAAAGGGGGGTATTGGTGTAATTATTTATTCATCTTGGATATTATTACACCTTACTTAAGTTTACTTAGGATAATGCATTTCATAGTAGTTTGGTTATGAGACACTTGGGTGTTTGTGCCACATTGGGATAGTGTGTTGTAGGAGATTTCCACCTTTTATGGTGTGATCTTGTTATTACTCTATCATATCCACTTATTGTGGAGTGATAATTCCACCTTCGGTGGTTGATCCACCTAATGTGGAATATTATATTATTTCTCCTACCTACCACATCTATATCCTACCTACCCTTATTTCTTATTGAGCCACATGTCATGTTTGTGTGCTCACATATCCATATAGCCTTGCCTATATATGCAGACTCATATTCATTATAAGAACAACTATTGATATATTGATCATTTATCTCTTGATGAGAATATAGTTTATTCTTGTTCTATATTTTGTCTCTCTATTTTGTACTTTTCATTGAGCTCTTGATCTTGGAAAAATCTCGCAAAGATAGATGAATTCAAGCAATCATGATTAAACTAAATATGAAAAAAGCTAAACTAAGATGCAATAATCTCAAAGCACAATATCTTCAATGACTCTAAAGTAAAAACTGCACAGTAACAATAAATCTCCACGGTATTTTGAATGAGAGATAGAGGATGAATTTATAGAGACTCAAAAGAGAGACCAACGGTCAAGATCAATTAACAATGAGTGGTTGAGATTCCCCAAGAAATAGCACAATTCAGGTTAATTGAAATAATTGAGAGATCAAATTAAGTTAATCTTGAGATAGATTCCAATTATAGTTTGATTGAATGCATTCATATGATAAGTCTAAGTCTGCATTGGAGATAAAATTTAGTTGATTCCATGCACTTGAGATAAAAATAGGTTATTCCATGCACATGAGATAAAATTAGCTCAAGATTTTTATTTAGAAAAAAACCTATTTCAATGCAACTGAACCTCTTTCCTCAAGAAAAGATTTGAGTTTTAATTTTAGAGAAAATAATTAATTCAATTTAATTGCTTTTTCTTATTTCTCAAGTTATCTCAATTTTAGAAAAAGAAATATCTTAAGTTTGATTTCTTCTCTCAATTTAATTATTTTCTTTTGTTTTCAATTTAACTCTTTCTTTTGCAGATTAATTCCTCTTTTTGCAATTTAATTCCTTTTTTTTATGATTAATCTCTTTTTGTAAATTAATTCCCTTTTTTTTATTAAATGGCAAATTTATTAATTAATTAAATATGCTAGGATATTTAATTAAATAAATAGGTTTAATTGATCAAAATGATTTACTTGGAATGATTAATTAATTAAATAAATATTTAATTAGTATAAAGTGATTTATTGCCATGTAACATTAATGATTGAAGAATTAATTAATTAGGTGCTCAAGGTTGATTTAATTGCCCTTTGGTTAGGACCTTGGTGATGTTGTCGAGATTAGGGGCCCATGGTTTAGGTGACCATTTTTAGGGTATTACATTTGCCCCTCTTTGAATTAATGTGTGACCAACGCGTTGGTTCAAAGAATAGTTGATGTCAAATAGAAATCAGTTCTGAACTTGATGGATCACAAATCGATGAAGAGCGAGATATTCAGCTTGATTTGAAGCAATGAAACTGAATAGATTTGATTAAAGCGATACCGATCCTGAACTTGATTGAACTAGGACCGATGCAGAGTGAGATATTGTTCTTGAATTTGATGGATCAAGTAATGAGCATCGATCTAGAACTTGATTGAACTAGATCGAGCGAAGAAACAAAACCGATTCTGAACTTGATTGAACAAGAATCGATTGAGCAAGCGATAAAACCGATTTCGAACTTGATTGAACAAGAATCGACTAAGCAAGAGATAAAATTGATTCCGAACTTGATTGAACAAGAATCGACTGAGCAAAGTGAAATAACCGATTACAAACCTGATTGAACAAAAAATGATTAGCAAGAGAGAATGCCTAGCTTGATTTGATGTGATGAAACCGAACACCGATTTGAAGATCAATTTAGATAAGGACAAAAATTGATATGCCCCTAGAGATTGCTTTATTTGACAGCGAATAATTTCAACTTGATATAACATGATTTAGTTAAGATGCCCCTAGTAACAAGGTTTAGTTGTTTTTCTTTGTTTGAAAAGATTTTTTCTCAACGTTAGATGAGGATTTGAAAAATTTCTTGACTTTTGATGATGATAATCACTGAAAAGATGTTATGAGTATGGCCCCTCGGGAGAGAAATCTAAAGATAGTGAGGGCACAACGATTTGAGGCAATTTTGAAAAGATAAATTAGATATAGCGATGATAATTATTTGAGCACGAAGATTGATGTAAGAATTAATTTGAGATCAGAGTTGAATTGAGCGCAAAATGATTCGAAAAGTGACTTGAGGATGAAAGTGCTGAGTGTTCAACATTTTGAAATTTTGACTAGATAATTGATGTCAGATTTTGATTTCGATCCCAAAAATGGAATTGGGACAGTTGATTTAGCTTAGGGTACGAGTTTTATGTCCATCGGAGCAAGTTCGTAAATTAGGGTTTGGGCTATATAAGGGGTTCAATGTGTCATTGTCAATTCATTTTTACCTCGCAAAGTTTAAAAATTTGAAAAACCTCATGCGAAGAAAAATTCCAATTCTGATTCAAGAGCATCGTATCAAGCGCCAGAGACATCATAATCGACCGTAGAACTATGCCCTGACAATAAGTGATCGATCTTTAGCCTTTGCATTTCTCAAATTTTGAATTTTTTTGTGAATTTTGCATTTTGAATTTCGTTTAAAGTCGCAGTGATTCGTTTTATCATGTGGGACGTTACCATTTCTCATACGAGTTTCTGTCGCTTGGTGTTTCATCGTATGGGATTGTAGGGTTTATCGTTTGGTAGTCACCGTGGTATCATATGAAAGTGTTCTTATGAAACCATTTAGTCGTGCGACCTTAAGTAAATTGTCATATTGGTATGTTTATTCATGCGGGTCATATTGTTTTCTCGTACGAGTTGCTTCTTGTCTGTGGAAACTCGTATAAAAAAAAGTAGTTTTTAAGGTTCAAAGATAAATTTTTGATTTTGAATGTGGTATATTTGGATTCTTTAGCATGTTTATCACATTCTTAGCAAAAATTTGATCACGTACTGACAATTTGTATGTTCAATTTTGCAGATTCAGTTTCTAGATATTCATTTTCGGTGTACATTTCCGTTGACAATGAGGCTAGTGCCCAATTTATCAGATGCAGAGAGAGGTCATATTGGTTTGTGTGGATTCAAATACCTGTTACAAATGCTTGATATCTGTGTGAATCATGGTATGTTGACCGCTTTAGTTGAGCATTTTCATTCTAAGCATAACACCTTTCAATTGTCAATTGGAGAGAGGACCATCACGCCAGAGGATATATACAGAATATTGAGGATTCTATTTGTTGGAGATAAGGTGGATTATGATTCTACTCCATGACGGGGTATTTTGGCTTTGAGACGGATATTCCATGATGAGACTATCCTTGATCACGCTATCACTTGGGACAATTTTATGAGTAGATATGGTGCACAGTACCCTCTAGCTTGCATTTTGGCTGGTCTGATTGGTTGTATTGTGATGCCTGATAGAGGACAACATGGATTTATATGTGGTTGGGGCAGGATTCTTGAGAGGTTATTAACTCATCCAATTAGATTAGGGTGGGGATGATATTTACTCGCTCACAAGTATCATGAGATGCATGAGATTGTGTATCGGGAGGGGAATAGCATGATAACAAGTGTGTTAGTTTTACAAATATGAGCATGGGAGCATATCCCAGTATGCAGACCTATTGTAGGTGATTTGCGGGAGGTGCACCAGCCTATTGTATGTTGTTATTCAGGTAATGTTACATAGACCCACCTAGGCAAGACTGATTATTGGAGGAGACAGTTGGATAATTTGATTGATGTAATATGGAGACCGTATAGGGGTCTAGAGCTATGGGATGATTGGAGAGCATAGAGGAAGGATATGTTTATGACTCGACCTCTCATTGGCAGATTGGTGTCTATTATTGAGTGATTTGTAGTATCTAGGGTGATGAGACAATATGGGAGACCACAGAGTATATCCCAGGAGTTCATAACATATGTTATATATGGGGAGGAGGAGAGACGAGGATGGCCACCGAGACTATCATATGCATTGAGTATGCAAGAGTTAGCAGGTTTATAGCCACAAAGATGGGATTACCTAGAGGATGTGGCAGACACGAGGGTATTACCCCAGTATAGAGATTGGTTTTAGAGACACCCTTTTCCTCGATTTACAGATCTGAGAGAGCATGCACCTCTTATAGAGGAGATATAGGAGGATGCACCAACATAAGAATAGGTACCAGGTCAGGTACAAGGATGAGGGAAGGTACAGGGAAAAAGAGCAGTTGTACCTAGATGGACAGGAGGTGATCTTGGTGCTAGTAGCAATAGGGTAGCAGCGGGAGGTCGACAGTGACAAAGAGGGGAGGGTGGATCCTTAGGAGTTGTTGGGGTTGAGGCTGGCAGTTATAGGGTAGTAGAGATTGGAGGTGAGGAGGAGAGAGTGAATCCTAGGCAAGATAGGCAGAAAAGAGAGGATAAGGGAGACAAAGAGGGGGATGTTGGGAGAGAGCAGGCAGTACCAGATGTAGTACAATCTTTGAGGATGAGGATGATAGGTTTGCAGTTACAGTTGACAGTGGCATAGACACAACTGGCAGAGCGAGATTGACAAATCATTGAGATCAAAGATGAGCGAGATTGACAACTTGCAGAGGTGCGAGTAGAGTGAGATCGACAACTTGCAGAGGTGAGAGCAGAGTGAGATGCTCTTCAGTGAGAGTTTTTTGAATCAAACAAGTCGTGCAACTTATTATGTCACAGCTTATAGTGTAGTGGTCTCAGTAGCACAATAGGTTGTTTCGTATTCTCACTATATGGCCCAATATGAGGGAGCTAGGGCACCCAGACAGGATGCTAGTCAGCAGGTACCACCTCCTCCACCTAGTGATGAGGGAGAGGTAGAGAGCTAGATTTGTTATATCTCCTAGATTTTGTTATATACCCCATTTTTGTAGCTTATACGATTGTTGGTCCGATGAGACATTGTATTTGATAGTTGATATCATTTGTACTCTTAGACACTGAGATTATGATAAGATATATGAACTCTTGATTTGATTTCATCGTACTTGTGTTGATTGATTATGAGATGCATTTCTATATGCTTTATTCTATATGTATGCATATCTTTTTAGTATGGATGTACGTAATGTAGATGAATATGGATGTTTTTTTTCTTTTTTTCTTTTTCTTTTTCATATGAAAATAAATGATGAAAATGAGTAACTAGTAATGCAAATGTTTATTTTTCACGCAATAATATGAATGCAATTAAATATATAATGAAATTTATGGATATATATAAGATGCTCATGTATGCAACTAACATCTCAATACACAAGTACTCGATCGGAGAAACAATGATGAAAAAGAGACCACTTAGCTGAGAAATGACGATTTCTTTAGACTCTCATTCAAAAGATAAAGAGATCATTGTTATCATGCCGAAATCACTTGAAATGCATAAAATTTAGAATGAATGCAACTTAAACTTAGTCACTCGATTTGGTATGCTTAATTTTCATCACTGAGCGTTTTACAAACAAAATAGGCAAAATAGAGTTCCTTCCTTTTCATATGCAATATCAATTATCTTGTCCGCAATGACCCTTTTATCATTCATATCATTGGACAAATTACGCATGCATCCAGATTGCACATTAACAAAATTACCTCAAAATAGATAAAGAAATGACTCCAACCTCCCTGTAGCATATAAATAAGCGGAGTTGAGGTATGTGTGACAATTTCACCTTGATGTGAAGGTACTTATCAGACACCCAGCTGGTTAGATGTTTCCAGATCATCAGAATCAATCCTACAAGCAGAAAACAAAGAAAAGTATTATGCCCCCAATCCTTGCTCCTCTTAGTCAAGATAGACTTCCTCGAGTTACTCAAAGGGATATTAATAAAAAACCAATGTAAAAGACAAAACACAAATAAAATTTCAATCATATCTCAAATAGTTTGATGATTGTTTTCAGTAGTCTTGTTTTGCTTGTTTACTCAGTGATAAAACTCTTCAGTAGTTTGGATACATGTGACCGACTCAGAGTGAATGACGTGGTAGGACCAACAGAAAGATGACTTGGTTAAACTGCTTAGGACATGTAAATTGATCATTCAATTACCCTAAGACTATGACATTGATCAATTTCAAGCCATGAGGGTTCCAAGAGAACCAGGATGTCACAAAAGTGACTAAAAGATATTTACAAGCTAAAGCAAAGATGCAGGAAAGCGGGAATGAAAATAGGAAATGCCAAATTTGCGTTGATAGATGGAGCGCTTGAGTACAAGAGTCACCTATTTACCAAGATTTCACCTGCTTGGAAAAGATCCTTTCTTTCTTCTTTTTTTCTTTTTTTTTTGAGTACTTTTCTTGATTTTTTTTTTAAAAAAAGGACTTTTTAGCTATACAGGTTGCTGGAGCAGAGAATACTAAGTGAAGAATTTCTTCAACTGGATGGTGTTGATCGGTTCATGGAGTTGTACTCCTTCCGATGTTGAGAGTTGATAGGCACTAGAGCCAAAGACTGCATTAACGATTTAGGGACCCAGCCAGTTGGGTTCAAACTTCCCTTTGTTGTCTCAAAACTGTTGATTTTTTAGGATTTTCTCTCAAAACAAGGTCACCAACTTGAAATTCTCTTTGTCGAACTTTCTTGTTATGACCTCTAGATATTCTCTTTTGGTAGTCTCTCAGATTATCAAATGCCACTTGCCGACGTTCATCCAGTAACTTGAGTTCTTGCAATCTAGATATTTTGTAGTCTTTATCAGTAATAAGACCTTGCATAGAAACTCCCAAAGAAGGTATTTCCACCTCAATAGGCAAGACGACTTCATATCCATACACCAAAGAAAAAGGTGTAGCCCTAGTAGGTGTTCTGCTACTTGTTCTATAAGCCCATAGTGTAGGATTGAGCTGCAGATGTCAATCCTTTGCAAATTTGTTTATCGTTCCGTGCAAGATAGTCAAAAAAAAATTGTTAGATGCTTCAAATTGTCCATTACCTTGAGGGTAGTATATGGATGACCATTGTTGTTTTATTTTTAACTTTTTATAGAGCTCATCTAGATCTTTGTTTTTGAATTGCCCCCCATTGTCAGTCACAATTGAAGAAGGTATCCCATACTTGCAGATGATATAGTTAAGGATGAACAAAGCTATTTGTTTATCGATTGCTTTGATTAGTGGAACTGCTTTAAGCCACTTAGTGAAGTACTCAGTGGCAGATATGATAAACTTGTGTCCATTAGATGATGCAGGATAGATTTGGCCAATGAGGTCAAACGCCCATTGTTGAAAAGGCCAATGTGTGATGAAAGGTATTAAATCTCTTGCTGGAGAATGTATGAGGTTCCCATGTATTAGACACTTCTCACAAGTTTTAGCAAATTTTATAGCATCTTTCTCCATATCTGGCTAGTAGTAGCCAACCCTTAGCAATTTTCGAGCTAGAGTAATACCATTTGAAGGAGATTCACAAATACCTTCATGGACTTCAGATAACATGCGTTTTGACTCTTTAGCTTCTAGAAACCTCAAAAAAGTACTAACCAAAACTCACCTAAATAGATCATTAGCGATGATGACATACCATGAAGCATTTCATATTAGGTTTCTTTTCTCATTATGGGTCAGATTAGCAGGGATAATTTGGTCACACAAGTAAGAGTAAATATGGCTATAGCGAGATGAATCATGTCCAATAATAGAACATACCATCTGGGACTTAGGAGAATCATAAGTAGGATAATATAACTCTTCCACTAGGAATTCATAGTAGAACTCAGATTCTTGTAGTTGTGGTATAGATGCCAAGGTATACATAGCATCTGCTGCTCTGTTTGTTGATTTAGCAATTTGTTGAAATGATACAAAGGTAAATTATTTTTTGAGGTCATCAACCATTCTTTTATAGGGCATCAGCTTCTCATCCCGAGTCTGATATATATCATTGATCTAATTGATAATTAGCTGAGAGTCTCCATAGATGTGTAACTCAACAAACTTCCATTCAATAGCTAGCTTGATTCGATTTACCAAAGCTTTATATTCTGCAATATTGTTTGTGCAAGGAAAGATAATCTTGTAAGCCTTTGGGATTGAATATCTATGAGGAGTGATAAAAAGTATTCCGGAACCAGAACCTTGTTGAGTGAAAGACCCATCAAATAACATTTTCCATGATTATTGAGTAAGGTGCATGATGGATTCATCCATAAATTCTATGTGCAAAGGTTGATTGTCTACAAGTGGAGCATCAACAAGTTGATCTGCAATGACCTGTCCTTTGATATCTTTACAATCTATATATTCAATGTCAAATTCTATAAAAATCATGACCCATTTAGCCAATCTCCCTATAAGTGTTGCTTTGTTGAGAAGATATTTGAGAAGATCAATCTTAGCCACCAGTTTGATAGAATGTGCTAGCATGTAGTGTCTTAATTTATTTGATGCAAATACCAATGCCAAACAAGATTTTTCTATGATAGTATAGTTCATCTCATAGGATACCAAGGTCTTGCTGATATAATATATATCTCTTTCCTTTTTATTCTCATCCCATTGTGCCAAAAGTGCCCCCAATGATGTATCAGTAGTTGATATGTATAGAATCAAGAGCTTTCCTTGAATTGGCAGTATCAATATAGGTGGATTACAAATATATTCCTTGATTTGATTTAGATGCTATACACAATCTTTATCCCAGTTGTATATAACTCCTTTCCATAATGCTTTTGTGAATAGTTGAGCCTTATCTACTAGCTGAGAAATCAAGTGTCTTATTGATTGGATTCACCCTTGTAAACTTCTCATTTGATTGACATTCTTTGGAGGTGGCATTTCCATGATAGCTTTAACTTTTTCTGGATCCACTTGAATTCCTTTCGCTGAAACAATATATCCTAGGAGCTTACCAAATGTAACCCCAAATGCACATTTCTTAGGATTTAATCCGAGTTTGAATTTTTCCATCCTATCTAATATTGGACCTAGTTCTGATAGGTTTGTTGATGTTTTCATAAGTTTAACTAGAGTATCATCAACATAATCCTCCATGTTTTTGTGCATCATGTCATGAAATATTGTTGTTACAGCTCTTTTATAAGTAGCACCTCCATTTTTTAAGCTAAAGGGCATTGCATTCCAGTAGAAGGTTCCCCATGCACAGTTGAATGTTGTTTTCTCTTGATCCTCAGGTGAAATTTTGATCTGATTGTTTCCAGAAAAAACAATCCATTAAAGAGTACATTTCATAGCCAACAGTCATGTCCACGATCATGTCTATGTTGGGTAGTGGAAAATCATCTTTTAGACAAGCTTTGTTTAAATCTCTGGAATCTGTGCAAACACCTATTGATTTGTTAGGTTTAGAAATAGGTACAATATTAGATATCCATTTGGAATAATCAATTACTCTGATGAATCCAAATTTTAATAATTTTTCTATCTCATCTTTAACAAGTAATGCACCATGAGGATGCATTTTTCGGAGTTTTTGCTTAATAGGTTTAACTCCGGGAGTGATAGAGAGATGATGTATTATGAGGTCAGGATCCAAACCCGGAATATCAACATATGTCCATGCAAAATTGATCTTCTTTTTTGTGTAGAAATCAACAAATTCTTTTAGTTCTTTGGTAGACAAGGATTGAGCTACTTGTATGGTGTGTTGAGCTTCTTTTCTACCAATGTTTACTAGTTGTGTAGGTTCAATTAGCACTGATCATCGCTCTTGAAACTGATCAAGCAAAATGTCAAGTATCTCACCTTCAAGTGCCTCAGAGAGGTTTTCACCATTAGGTACGTCCTTCATTTTTATTATTTTTTATTCTGACACCGCCATAATGTGGTTTTCGCCATCATAACTCTTTTTTTTCTTTTTCTTTTTGCGACTAAGATACTTGACATTTGCTGCTGTTATGATCTCACTTTTTTCACTGGTGGAAGAGTCCATTTGTTCAACTGCATTAAAATAACTGGCTAATGTATAGTCATTGTCAAAGGTAGGTATATTCAAAGGTTGATCTTGGAGAGTACAGTCAATAAGCTTAGGATGTATTGGGGATAAAGATTTAACAGATTCAAGGGAATTCATGGTATTATCATCACAACCTCAGACTGACAAGTTGAGTTCCAGAAGACTACCTTGCGTAAGCATCTCGAGACCAGGAAGAGTTATAACATGATTATCGAAGTTTGCGTTTCTATTTAGGGGACATAATCCAATAGAGCTACCACTAGCACTGTCCTCTACTTCGGATTGGACTACATATCGTGGTTCAACACTAACAGGTTCAACAAACAAAGTTTCAACATTCATGACAAAGTAGTCATAGTTTGGTGTCAAATAGCTAATGTCATAAATAGGTCTTATTTCAGAGTGATCAGAGTTTGAAGATGAAGCCTTTGACTCATCTTCAAGTGGCTTAGTGAAAGTATGTATAGTATCAATATCTACATCTTTGATGCTGCAAGTTCCTTCATGATTTGGTTCAATGATCACTTGTAGTTGACATACCTATTGACATAACGTTGTTGACTTTGTTAGTCTCTGTTGTCTTTTCCATTCAGCTTCCTCTAGACTAATGACCAACCCTGCTTCTGTAGCCTCCAATTCTTCATTTGTAGTCCCATACCTAATTTTATCTATCTCATTAAAGGGAGATATAGTAGGTGAAGAATTTTCTTGTGTTCTTTCTTCTTTCAGTTTTTGTTCATAGTCTTCTTGTCTTTTTAGTTTGATTTCCTCTATTTCCTTTTGTAGTTTTAAGCACACTATCTCTTGTGCTTCATCTATGGTATCACTAGGTTTTTAGGAGTTTCTCCAGTAGATGCATTTGACAAAGGCTCTGGACCCCATTCATACTCATTTGAGTCTGTTTCTGAATCATCTACTTGCATTCTACTTATGTATGTGACCAAAATGTTCAGTGGTGCAAACAACTCTTTAATTCCTTCCATTTCTTCTCTCATATCTTCTGGGATTTCTACTCCTTGTAATGTCACTGTTGATACAGTTGGAACTTGATTACAAGCTTCTTCTTCTCTCTTTATTGCCAATTATTCTTGTTCTTTTTCATACTCTTCCTGAGTTTGCTGAGTATTTACTTCCTGTGATGTTGAAGGTAGTATCCTTTTCCTCCACTTAAACTAATGATGAGAAGTATGTTTATGATATGATGACTCCTCTAAATGGTATCCAAGTCCAACTTTATCATTTGCAGACTTAGTTTGTAGCTGAATAGGTTCAACAATACCTTCTTGACACTTGCCTAGAGGACCGGTACCTAGATATCCCATGCATTGAATCATCTTATAGCCTGGACCATATTGTTCAGGGGAAATCTCACAGTGTTGCACTTCTTTGTTTTCACTATCTTCTTTGAAAATCCATTTGAGAACAACCTCCTCTTCTATTTCATTTGCAAGGGAAGTAGAGGATTGTACAAAAATACCACCATAAATGACATTTGGAGTTGAATTTTGTGGCTTCATAGTCTCAGATGGTTTTCGAAGTTGTCTTGGCGATGAAGGAAGAGACATTAGTGAAATTATAGGTTCTATCTTGTATCCATCCATGCCAATACATGTTAGTTTCAATTTCTTTTCTAAGCCTTTCATCAAAGTTTCTGAACTTTCAGCTACAGAGGCTACTCTATTATGAAGAACAAAGGTATCAGTACATTGTTGTAATGCACTATAGATGTAACTTCTATCAACAAGAATATTGACTTCAACTCTGTTATAAGGAAATTTCAAACACTGATGATAGGTAGATGGTACTGCATGCATTTCCCGAATCCATGGCCCGCATAGCAAGATGTTGTAGGAAAGAGGAAGGTCAAGCACCTGAAAAATAACATATCTCTCCATAGGTCCTCCCCTGATCGGTAATAGTACAAGACCTTTAGAGGTTCTCTCTTCATCATCATAAGCTTTGATTGTTATTTTCTTTGTTGGATCAATGACATGTTCAGAAAATCCCAGCTGTGTCAGTAAACTGTAGGTATAAATATTCAATCTAACACCTCCATCTATCAAAACACGTTTGACTTGGTGTTTATGGGTCATAGCTTTGATGTGTAATGGCTGGTTATGTGGGTCATTTAGTGAATTTTCATCTTCTTCAGAGAAGGTGAGATAATGAGGCGAAGTCAAGTGACCCACCATATATTGAAACTGATCTACATCTAAATCTGTAGGGATGTTAGTAGTGAGCAAAGCTTTGTCCAAGATCTCTCTATGAGCAGAAGAGATCTTAAGCAATTCAAAAATGGAGATTTGAGCGGTGGTTTGCTTTAATTGTTCGACAATGTTGTAACCAGGAGAGGATGATGAAGCTAGCTACTTATATTTAGTTGTGATCATATTTGGTTGTCTGTTTGAAGAAGTATGTAGGTTTGATGTTGTTTGATCAGGAGTTGAGGAACTAGTTCCTTTGAGAGTAACCTTCCTTTGAGAGTAACCTTCTTTGACTATGATCATGTCACAATACTCAAATTGGGAAGATTCAATCATGTTGATCACAATGTCATTATTGGCGTAGGTGTGATTGAATTTGGCACCTCCCTTAGATTTTGAGGAATCACCTTGTTTATAAGAAAGTAAAGGATTTTTGAAGGCTTTATGATCAGCATTAGTCGTGTCATTTCCAACAACAATTTTGCTAGCATCAATGAGGTCTTGAATCTCATGTTTGAGTTTCATGCAGTTGTTTGTTGTATGACCCTTGTTTCGATGATATTCACAGTACTCATTTTCCCTCCACCATTTGGGTTTAACTTCTTGATCATATGGTCTAGAGTTGGTAGGAAATGTTATCAGATCATTTGGCAATAAAATTTTAAGAGTTGATTCATATGATTCCTCCAAAGGAGTGAAATCACGTTTAGGATTTGAAAGCCAAGGTTTCTCTTTAAACCACTCTTTTGATTTCTTCAAAAGGTTTTTCACCGCAGTTTTAGCTGCTTTGAGGGCTTGTGTGCTGCTAGCCAGATTAAATATTGTGGGTTTTGATTTTGGTTTAATAATGTCCACCACTCCATCATTAACAACATTTTTGTTGTTATCTTTATTGTATTTCCAATATTTATTCTTTTCTTTGGAACTAGAACCTTGTTGCGTTTCTTTCCAAAGTGATATATCCCCTTTATTTATAAGAACATCTTCCATTACGAGGGCACTATCTACCATTTTTTTTTGATTAAGTAAAAACAGGTTTTTGAAAGGAACCCGAACCTTTTACAAATCAGGAGAGCAATAGAACTTGAAAGAACCGTTCCTGATCAAAAAGGGATATCAACATACTTAACATTAAGAACCACAAAAAGACAACAAAAGGAAAGCAAAAAGACAACACAAAGACTAAGACAAAGACTGAGACTGAGACAACTAGATATTTTTCATGATATCTTCAGCATGGACCACCATCTGCTTCATCTTGTTCGTAGAGGTCTTTAACTCATCCAGCTCTCGACCATTGATGTCGCCCTTATTCCTGGTGTTGGCTCTAGTCCTCTTCTCGTGACCTTTTTTGTCCAGCTGATCCTTGTCACCCTCTTTATCTTTGATGTTATCAAATCTGTTAATCAAAATGTTCATGTTGTCCACCGAGGCTTTGAGAATCTGGAAGTTTTGTTCATCTATCTTCTTTACTATGAGTTCCATCCTATCAACTCTACTGCCTAGATTGTTCATAGCAATTTCCATCCCTTTCACCTCTTTATTTCCTTCCATCTCCTTAACCTTTTTTTCAGTTTCAATAATTTTACTCACCATGTTTTCAATGGCTTCAACATTATTAATAGCCACCACCAGTTCTTTGACATTTTCAGACAAAGGTTTGTCGCCTATCGTGGCTCTTTTGACAACATTCATATCCTTCTTCAGGCTGCCTATGTCTTTCACCATTATGCTGGCGATATCACAAAAACCCTTAATACTCTCATTTTCTCCAACACAATCATTGGATTTTCCCCTTTTGTCCTCTTGATCCTCTTTCCACAGACCTTGAGTATTCAAATCCTCATTGCTGCCCACAACCGGGATATCATCCCCCTCCTTACCCTGCCCATTATCATTTTTAACCTCCTCTACCATTTTGTTGAATGAAGGGTACACTTGAATTTGGATATTGTATTTCAATTAAGGGATCAGGTTATTGACCAAAATGTCCATCTTCTCAGAATCTAGAATAGGCCGTGAATATCTAGAGAACATCTTTCTCCAATGTTGAAGAGAAGTGAGAAAAGGTTCTCCTATTTTCTGTTTGGTATCGCAAAGCTTGATCATAGTGACTAGATGATGAATGTTATAGGTGTATTGTTGGAGAAACAATTCAACTAATTCCTTGAAAGATTTAATTCCTATAGGTAGGCTTGAAAACCATTCCATAGCTTGTCCTCTTAAACTCCTCGGGAAAAGGCGCATGAGATATATCTGTTCGTACATGAACTCCATACATAAAGCACAAAATTCTCTGATATGGTCTTGAGGATCTACATTACTGTCATATTTGTCAAACTTAGGAATCTCCACTCTTGAAGGAAATGGAGGGATATGAAGATTTTTGTCAAATGGGAATGGGCAGATCGTGTCTAAAGAATATTGTGTAGATGATTTATCATTGTTTTTCATTTATTTGATTTCAGTCTATAGCACTTGTAATTGTTTGTTTATTAGCACTAAGAGTGTCTCTTCCTCTTTAGTGATAAGGGTTTCAATGATATAATCAGTGGGAAGTTTAGCACCTTGTTTTGCTAGCTCTAGAAAATAATCTTCTTTTTCTCTAGCCATGATAATCTTCATCATTTTTTGGAAATCTTTATCCTTTTGACAGTTATTTATAACAACTTCTGTAGGTTCAGAGGCTTTAGACTCACTAGATGAGGAATCACTATCATTAGCATGGGTGCTGATTTTGTCATAAGTATCGTGTTTAGGAGCTTCTCTTTCTTGCCTTTCTCCAGACATGGTGGGAGATAAGGATTGATAAAAAATTGTTATATTTGATGATGAAGGTTTGTTATAGATAGGGTCTTCTATAAAGAATAGATTAGTCTGTAATGAAAAGAACTATCCTTTACCTTTGGCATCTTTCTTATGAGAACTTCTGGTTTGAACGGGAATTTATAACTGATGTGACCGAGAGCTAGGAGTGATGCAGATGTCAAGATCAAATTGAAGCTAGTTGTTCATTTAACGTAGTGATTTGAGAGAAGTGACTAAGACTCAGTCTGGTTTCAAGAACAATCTATCCTGTATAAGATGTGATCTAATTAACTTAGTTTGACAAGTTTGATTGAACTAGCTGAAAGATGATCGACAAAATCGTGCAACACAATGATAGGGGTACACTATCAAGATTGTTTATGCTCAGAATTATGATGACCAGATTTACACTCGTTGTAGAATTATTAGGCAAGTATGACAATTCTAGAAAAGTGTGTAAATAGACTAGTTTCTAGACTGACAAAATCATAAATTCGTATGACAGATTATTAAGACCCAAACGACAATTTAGCAGCTCCCAGACGACACAAATAGTTTCTCGTACTAGTTGCTGCCTATACTCGCACGACAGTTTAGTGTCCTCTAGACAAAAATATGATGAGGATAATGATTATTCATATGATAGTATACTTAAGGTTAGACGACAATTCTGTAGGGCCACAACGTCAATTCTGAAGAACAGGACGACAATTCTGATAGGACCAATTAAGACTCGTACGACAACAGGTATATAGCTAAACGATAATTCAGTAGACTCATATAACAAAGGACTAGATAGAGATGAGTTTCTGACATAGATAGAGTTTTGATCACTAACTGAGATGATATTTTGACTAGGATAGTTTTGATTACTGATAGAGACCACATTTTGACAAGGACAAAGTTTTGATCACTGTGTTTTTGACATTGTTGATTGTTTTCTCCAATTTCAGTATTTCAGTTTCAGTTTCAAGGATGAAAACACAGTAAACACACAAGATGTATAATGAATTCAAGCACAACACACTAACCCTACGAGAGTTGGCTTAGAGAAGAAAATGTTTGCTTGCAGACTTAGGTACACACCCAATAGCTAATCAGAATACGACCATTGATTCTCACACAATGGATTCTCAACACCGTAGTAGCCACTCCAAACGCTAATGGGGGCACGAAATGGAAAGTATCTTGGGAGAGTTACTGGTGCAGAGCACCTAGAACTCCAAGAATGTAAGACTTTATTTTCTTTTAGTTTGTGTGTTAATGTGTGATGTAATAATGGACCAACCATTAAGGACTCGGTAGAGCCATGGTTGAGTTGTCCAAATTTAGGTTTGAGTCAATTGTGCTCAGGATGCTGCTAGCCTGAGAAGTGAGTTGCTTAGGTAGGTCACAAGAAAACACTCCAGATGAATGTATTCATGGATTAGGATTCAATTGAGTTGTGTTTAGGTCTTGTAAGGTGTTTGAGGACCTTCAAGAGTCTTAAAATACAATAGAATGCAAAATTGCATCCTCGAGCAAAAGCTGTCAAAAGTTGTTGAGCAACATTTTGCAATTTCTTGAAAAAGTTGCATTTTTTTTGGTTATGGGTGTTAGGTAGTTGGTTGAACCAACTAAAATAGTGGATATAAGCCAAATTTTGCTTCATTATACGGGTTGGAGGATTGGAAATGCAAGAGCAAGTTTTTGGTTTGTGAAACAATCTTGTTTCCACTAGGTATTTGATAGTTTTGTCTTGTTTTTCATTGCTTGTGCGGTCCAGTATGGACTAGATGGTGTAAAATCATTTCCATATTTGTAGGTTCATTGTATTTTTTTTCAATAAGGTTGATTTGCAGGTTTGATTGTTCCAAGTTGTGAAGATTTTTGTCATTCTTTGCAACTAGGAGCAAAACCCTTGCATGTATGGTTTAAGAGCAAGAAATGGCTCTAGCCTAGGCATTCTCTGATGGCACTTTTTGTAATCATTAAGAATGATAGGTTAGGGTTTTTATATAGTTTTGGAATAGGGTGTGTGATGTTGCAGGTCCAGGAGGAGGAGAAACAATGAAGACCTAGGCTCACCACTGTGAGTAAGTGAGTTAGGACAGTAAGAAAAGTGCAATTTGTGAGCACTTGGAGATTGATGCAGGTCCAAGTGGAATATGTATGGAAAGCCCTTAGAGTGTCCTTGAAGGTTCCCAAGGTGTTTAAAGCAGGATTTTTGACTAGTGAAAGGTTCTAGACCAAGTTTGTCAATCCACCTGTTAAGCCTAAAACCCCACAAAATAATGCAGCATTGGAAACCACACTTGTATGGATAAACCAGATGCATGTTTCTAGTATTGTCTACAACTTCCAAAAGGGTATCCGAATCTATGATTTATTCCTAGGATTTTTTGGGACTTTTGCAAATTAAACCCCAAAAATCGGTCTAGGGGGGCTAATGAAATTAGGTGTTGGTAGAGACCTAGAAGGCTTGAGAAACCAGGGTGATGGAATTGGTGAGTATTGAAATTAAAAACACAATGAAGACACCTTATTAATGCATTGGGAAACCATAAGGAGAGTTGGTTTGTTAAGATCCTAGCAAGAGTGGTTGGAGCCCAAGAGAGGTGAGTGTGAGTAGTTGAGGTGACAACCTCAAGTGGAGGAGTTGATTTTCCAGAAACCATTGGCTATACCTAGGAGGAAAGTGAGGAAGGTTTAGACCTTGGAGGTCTCATTTTCATAACCCTTACCAAGTGCCATTGGAAGGACTTGAGTAGTTGTAGGGTTGAGTAAGACAAGTCACTCAAGAAGGTGAAACAAACAAGGCTCCAAGACTCTTTGCATTAGAGTGGTATTAGAGCCATTCTTTGAAATATTTGGTGTATGTCAGATTGTGAAGAATCATAAGCAAGTTCAATGCCTCCAAAGGAAATGACTCCAGAAGCCATCAAACGGATGCTGGCAAAGATGATAGAAGGATTGAAGGATGCAGAAGGAAGTAGAGGAACCAGAGAGGTAAAGAAGGAGAAGGGAAAGGTTAAGACAGAATGAGGTGATGAAACTGATGAAGAAGTGGAAGATGGAGAGGAACTAGCAGCAGTAGCTATGCCTCAAGACCAAAAGTTATTCCTAGATGCAGTAAAATCCATTTCTAAGGAAAATTTGGATGGATTACCCACATATGGAGGAAACCTCAATGGAGAAGAGTTGCTAGATTGGATAGAAGCTCTCAATAATCATTTTGATTACAAAGATGTAGCAGAAGAGAAAAGAGTTAATGTGGCCAAATCAAGAATGAG
Organism: Cryptomeria japonica; assembly: GCF_030272615.1. Taxonomy (NCBI): domain Eukaryota; kingdom Viridiplantae; phylum Streptophyta; class Pinopsida; order Cupressales; family Cupressaceae; genus Cryptomeria; species Cryptomeria japonica. Next base: position 2,122,992 of record NW_026728835.1, on the reverse strand, counting down.
AGGATCAGCATTGGTTTGGTGGAATATAATGCAAGAAGAAAGGATACAAGATGACAAAAAGAAGAAAACTTCATGGGAGCATATGAAGATCAGACTTAAGGCACAATTCCTTCAAGGATATTATGAAGTTCAAATTCATAAGAGACTACAAAATCTGAAACAAAGGGAGTTAGATGTCAATGCATACACAAAAGAGTTCCATAAGCTCAGTTTGAGGGCTAGGAAGCATGAGAATGAGGTGGAGAAGTTGTCCAGGTATATGAATGGCCTTAGACAAAATATACAAGATGAAATAAGTATCCTCACACTAGACACCGTCCATAAGTGTTTTCTGTTGGCCCTAAGGGTAGAAGAGAAGATCAAAAGGAGGAGTGAGAAAAATCAGAAACATAGGAGACGAAATAATTTCAGAGGTAGAGGGAACTTTGGTAGAGGGCAGTAATCATCAAGATGTGAAAAGAAGCAAGGCCAAGAAGGTAGTGGAGACTCTCAGAGATCAGAATTTAGAGGATCTTATAGAGGAAGGAGCAATTTTAGGGGCAGGTTTGGAAACTCAGGTAGAGGAAATACAGTTTTCACTGGTAGGTGTTATCATTGCAATCAAGTTGGGCATACCATAAGTAAGTGCCCAGGAAAATCCTCAAGCTCCACAAGTTCATACATGGGGGAAAGAAGAACTCAATTGTTGCAAGAGGAGGACACTCAGAGTGTAACTTCTTCAATCAGCAAAGCAGGCCCAGTTACAGAGGGAGAAAATTTGATGATGACGAGAATAGTGCTCAAGATACCCTAAGATCAAGAGCCACCACAAAGGAAAAGCTTGTTTAGGACCACTTGTAGGTCACATTGAAAGATTTGTAAAGTGATTGTAGATTTAGGTTCCATTAAGAATATTGTCTCTGTTGAAATGGTAGACAAACTCAAACTAAAAAGACTACCTCACCTCACACCCTACAAGGTGTCATGGCTCAACCGGGGTCAACATGTATTGGTTGATGAACAAGCATGGGTGGATTTTTAAATTGGTGAGTACAAGGATATATCATTATGTGACATATTGCCTATGGATGCTTGTCATTTGATGTTGGGCCGTCCATGGCAGTATGATGTGAAATCTACCCATGATGGGGAGAAGAACAACTATCTTATCACCGAGAATGGGAAAAAGTATCAAACGGATCCACTACATGAACCAATGGAAGAAAAACAAATAGGCTCAAGTGTGATGCTGATGAGTGGAAAAGATTTTCTCAAAGTGTTGAAACAAGAAGGACATCAAGGCCACGCTATAGTGTTGAAAGTTAATGAAGAAGGTAAGGCAGATCTAATGAGTGAAGTGCCTCAAGAGGTGCAAAAACTACTCAAACATTATGCAGAAGTGATAGGGGATGACTTACCTGATTCCTTTCCTCCAATGAGAGATTTAAATCATCAAATAGACTTAATACTAGGGGCCAATCTACCGAACAAAGCTGCCTACAAAATCACACATAGTCAAAATGAAGAGATTGGTAAACAAGTGCAAGAACTCTTAGACAAAGGGTTTATCAAGAAAAGTTTGAGTCCATGTGTTGTTCCTACTGTGTTAGTGCCTAAGAAGGGAGGCAAATGGAGAATGTGCACAGACTCCAGAGCAATCAACAAGATTACCATAAGGTATTGGTTTCCTATGCCAAGGATTGAGGACCTATTAGACAATCTAGGAGGTGCAAGCTACTTCACCAAGGTGGAATTAAAGTCTGGTTACCATTAGATCAAAATCAGACCTGGAGATGCATGGAAGACAACCTTTAGAACCAATGCAGGCCTATATGAGTGGTTGGTAATGCCATTTGGCCTCAACAATACACCTAGTACCTTCCAAAGGCTCATGAATGAAGTCTTAGTTGAGTTTATTGGTATATTTGTAATTTTATACCTTGATGACATTCTGATCTACAACAAGTTCAAGGAGGAACACCTCAAGTATTTGGAGATGGTTTTGAAGAAGTTGAAGGAGGCTCAACTCATGATTAACCTTGAAAAATGTGAGTTTTTTTAAAACAGAGCTGGTATACCTTGGTTTTGTTATTTCTCATGGATGTTTAAAACTGGATCCGAGTAAGGTAGAAGAAATACTTAATTGGCCTGTCCCTAGGGGCATAAGTGAAGTTAGAAGCTTTCATGGAATGGCATCTTTTTATAGGAAGTTTGTGAGAAACTTTAGCCATGTTTGTGCTCCTATTCTCAATACTATTAAAGGAGGGATTAAATGTCACTTTAAGTGGACAGAGGAAGCCAATAAGGGTTTTGAGATGTTCAAAACCAAGATAGCAGAGCTACCAACCATTATATTTCCTGATTTCAATAAGTTGTTTACAATAGAATGTGATGCAAGCGAAAGGGAAATAGGGGCAGTTTTAAGCCAAGAGGGACATCCTATAGCTTTCTTCTCAGAAAATTTAAATGGAGCTAAGAAAAGGTACTCCACATATGACTTGGAGTTGTATGCAATGGTCCAAGCATTGAAAAATTGGTGTCACTACTTGCTGCCCAAAGAATTTGTAGTCTTCACTGACAACCATGCTCTTAGTTTTCTCAATGGGCAAGAGAAGTTGAACCAAAGACACCTAAAGTGGGTTGACTAACTATAATCTTATACATTCACCATTGAAAACAAGAAAGGGAAAACCAACAAAGTTTTTGATGCACTAAGTAGGAGAATCATGACCATGCATGAGATTCAATTGCAAAGTGTGGGTTTGAGTGAGTTAAAAGAACTCTACTAGGATGATAAGGATTTTGCAGAGATATATAATGTTTGTACTGATTTTTCTAATACCTCACATGTCTCTTATTCAGAATACATGGTACAAGAGGGTTTTATATTCAAAGGTCATCTTCTTTGCATATCTCAATGTTCTATGATACAAAATATTATTCAAGAGAAGCATCAAGGAGGTCTAGGAGGTCATTTTGGCATTGATAGAACTTTGGAGCAGGTTGGTAGGTTTTATTATTGGCCCAAGTTGTAATCAGAAGTGAGAAGGTTTGTAGAGCAATGTACCATCTTCCAAAGAGAAAAAGTAACCTCAAGCAATGCAGGTCTATATCAGCCCTTGGTCATACCTCAGAGGCCTTGGGAATGTTTGAGCATGGATTTTGTGTTAGGCTTGCCTAGGACACCTAGAGGATTTGATAGTGTGTATGTGGTAGTAGATAGGTTCAACAAAATGGCACATTTCATACCTTGCAAGAACACCAATGATGCCACTTATATTGCATGCCTCTTCTTCAAGGAGATAGTCACAATTCATGGTCTTCCAATTAGCATTGTGAGTGATAGAGATGTAAAGTTTTTGAGTCACCTTTGGAGGACACTATGGAGGAAGTTGGGCACCAAATTATCTTTTACATCTGCCTATCATCTTCAATTAGATGGTTAGATAGAGGTAGTTAACCGGTCATTGGGTAATTTTCTAAGATGTCTAACCAAACAACATGGGTAGACTTGGGATCTAGTACTTGGACAGACATAATATGCATATAATGATTCAGTGAACCATAGCACCGATAAAAGTCCTTTTGAGATAGTGTATGGATTCCATCCTAGGGAATATTAGAGCTTAGAGATCTCAATTCAATGGCACCCAAGAGTGCACAAGAGGAGAACTTTGCAGAAGGCATTAAAGAGGTGCATGATAAGGTAAGGCAGTCCTTACAACAAAAATCCGAGCAATAGAAGGTTCAAGTTGATAAAATGAGGAAGCTACCATTTTAGGTAGGAGACTTATTGTTGGCATACCTCAGGAAGGAGAGACTTCCAAAAGGGCAGCCTATCAAGGTCATGATGAAGAAAATTGGACCTCTCAAGGTGGTGCACAAGTATGGGCAGAATGCCTATGAGATTGAATTTCCACCTACCTTGGGAATATCTCCTATCTTTAATGTATGTGATCTCTATCCATACAAAGGAGAGTCACCAATTAATCAGAAAGACATGCCATCACCGATTCATGAAGATTGGGTAATGGATTTGCCACCTAGTCAACCAGTTGAGTTAGAGAGTATCTTGGATACCAAGATAGTAAAAAAGACAAGGAAGGGAGTTTGCAAGAACTATCTTGTTGATTCAAAAGGATTACCAGATTCAGATGCCATTTGGATGTCAAAGGAAGATATACTTCATCATGGAGTGGAGATTTTAGACCTTATAACTCAAGGGACTTGAGTTCTTTGACCCAGGGGAATATGGTGTAGGGCACCTAGTACTCCGAGAATATAAGATTTTATTTTATTTTAGTTTGTGTGTTAATGTGTGATGTAATAATGGACCAACCATTGAGGACTTAATAGAGCCATGGTTGAGTTGTCCAAATTTTGGTTTGAGTCAATTGTGCTCAGGATGCTGCTAGCTTGAGAAGTGAGTTGCTTAGGTAGGTCACAAGCAAATACTCTAGATGAATATATTCATGGATTAGGAGTCAATTGAGTTGTGTTTAGGTCTTTTAAGGTGTTTCAGGACCTTCAAGAGTCTTAGAATGCAATAGAATGCAAAATTGCATCCTGGAGCAAAAGTTGTCAAAAGCTGTTGAGCAACATTTTGTAATTTCTTGCAAAAGTTGCATTTTTTTTGGATATGGGCGTTAGGTAGTTGGTTTAAATGAATAAAATAGTGGATATAATCCAAATTTCACTTCATTGTACGGGTTGGAGGATTGGAAATGCAAGAGCAAGTTTCTGGTTTGTGAAACAATCTTGTTTCCACCAGGTTTTTGATAGTTTTCTCTTGTTTTTCATTGCTTGTACGGTCCAGTATGGACTGGATGGTGTAAAATCATTGCCATATTTGTATGTTCATTGTATTTTCTTTCAATAAGGTTTATTTGTAGGTTTGATTGTTCCAGGTTGTGAAGATTTCTGTCATTCTTTGCAACTAGGAGCAAAACTCTTGCAACTAGGGTTTAAGAGCAAGAAATGGCTCTAGCCTAGGCATTCTTTGATGGAACATGTTGTAATCATTAAGAATTGTAGGTTAGGGTCTTTATATAGTTTTGGAATAGGGTGTGTGATGTTTCAGGTCTAGGAGGAGGAGAAACAATGAATACCTAGGCTCACCGCTAAGAGTAGGTGAGTTAGGACAGCAAGCAAAATGTGATTTGTGAGCACTTGGTAATTGATGCTGGCCCAAGCGGAATATTTATGGAAAGCCCTTAGAGTTTCCTTGAAGTTTCCCAAGGTTTTTAGAGCGGGAGTTTTGACTAGTGAAAGGTTCTAGACCAAGTTTGTTAATCCACCGGTTAAGCCTAAAACCCCACAAAATAGTGCAGCATCGGAAACCACACCTGTACGGATAAACCAGATGTAATTTTCTAGTATTTTATACAACTTTAAAAAGGGTATCCAAATATGATTTATTCCTAGGCATGTTTGGTACTTTTGCAAATTGAACCCCCAAAACTGCTTGAGGAGGGCTAATGCAATTAGGCCTATTTAGGTATCGATAGAGACCTAGAAAGCTTGAGAAACCATGGCGATGGAATTGGTGAGTCTTAAACTTAAATAAAAAATGAAGACACCTTATTAATGCATTGGGAAACCATAAGGAGAGTTGGTGTGTTAAGATCCTAGCAGGAGTGGTTGGAGCCCATGAGAGGTGAGTGTGAGTAGCTAAGGTGAAAACCTCAAGTGGAGGAGTTGATTGTCCAAAAAACATTGGCTACACCTAGGAGGCAAGTCAAGAAGGTTCAGACCTTGGAGGTCTCATTGTCATAACCCTTACCAAGTACCATATGAAGGACTTGAGTAGTTGTAGGGATGAGTAGGACAAGTCACTCAGGAAGGTGAAACAAACAAGGCTCCAAGACACTCTGCATTAGTTACTATCTCTCTTGCACAAAGATTGTCCCCTTTTTGGAGGTTAATCAGGTAGCCTCTATCTTATAGTTCTTAGTCAGGAAATCCATTTGAAATTACCCCTTGAAGTCATGCAAAACTGATTGAGGCCTATAGCCCGACAAGGTATCGAAACAAGTTGTAGTCACGTAAACATGATTGAAAGAAGTAAAGCAATCAATAAGCCAATCACACAAATTGATACAATAACATAGATAATTATACGTGGAAAACCTCAAAGAGGAAAAACCACAGTGGGATTTGTGACCCACAATATCAATCCATTGGCCATATGAAAAGATATTACAAAATATGGGGGCATGCACTTGCTCTAGGTTGTAAGCCTTCCTGCAAGTGCATGCCCCCATATTTTGTAATATCTTTTCATATGGCCAATGGATTGATATTGTGGGTCACAAATCCCACTGTGGTTTTTCCTCTTTGAGGTTTTCCACGTATAATTATCTATGTTATTGTATCAATTTGTGTGATTGGCTTATTGATTACTTTACTTCTTTCAATCATGTTTACGTGACTACAACTTGTTTCGATACCTTGTCGGGCTATGTTTCGATACCTTGTCGGGCTATAGGCCTCAATCATTTTTGCATGACTTCAAGGGGTAATTTCAAATGGATTTCCTGACTAAGAACTATAAGATAGAGGCTACCTGATTAACTACAATCAATACTGATAACCTGATGAAGTCATGTTGGCCTCCAATGACGATACCCAAAGAATCCTTCCTGCTGGTGAAGATACCTTTCGGTGCCGGTGCCAGTGCCGGTGAAATGTCTTCCGATAAACAACCAAACCAAGGAATGAAAGCTAGAACATGTTTCCATCAATGAAAACAAATTGAAACCAACCAAATGAGTGTCAATTGCCAACAAAATCCGCATCAATAAATTGAGATTGTGCTGCATTTTTCTTTCCTCAAATTCGTTCTTGTCCTCAAGTTCTAAAATAGTGAACCGTGGCACTAGTTTGTTTTTCCACATGAAATGATCATAGTGTCTTGTCTTCATAACAGTCAGGTCTTTTGCCACATTGATTACAAAATTATCCAATTCTCCCAAGAGATTCTTTTTAAACACACTTAGACACAATTTTTTAACCATTTCTTTGTCAGACTCAAAATGGAGAGCCACAACTAAAAACATAGCTGCTAATTCTGAATTAACCCTAGTTTTATCTTCATTACTAGTATATTCCCCCCCAAGATACACCAAACAACCCTTATAACCAGATCATGAGGGAAGACAAGAATGCCTTTCAACCTATCATCCTTATTTTCGCTTGAAAAAGCCATTTGCCTTTTTAAACCTTGCAACCTTAATGGAGTATCCATACTGTTATATCACAATTTTAAATGCTCTGGAAAGACTAAATAAGCCCAAATAGATCTCTCTCAAGCTACTAGAGTAGTCTATGCATCTCATCCATCAATATATCAGCTGAGAAAACAATCACCACCCATTCACTCGTGTGACCTTCCGCCACTGTAAGGCTTGCCAACTCTACAAAATTAAGCTGCGAGGAATAAAGCATCCTACCCAATGCTAGTTAATATGAAGTATCAGGGGAATGATGAATTGTTCATAACCTTCAAGGGATGGAGTGATAAATGCCTTCGCCATAATAAGATATAATTAACCAGAGGCAGAGATCATACTAAATCAAGTATTATTTTGTCAAAGAGATCAAATATAATCATTAAAGGGACAACATAGGCAAAAAGTACGCACGAAAATCATAAAAATATGAATAAAATATCTAGGGGATAAAGGAAAGATATATGCCAATATATATAAATATATATATTTATAAATATAAATATGTATATATATATATGTGTGTGTGTGTGTGTGTGTGTGTGTGTGTGTGTGTGTGTGTGTGTGTGTGTGTGTGTGTGTACCTACAAACACACACACACACACACACACACACACACACACACACACACACACACACACACACATATGTATATACATATATACATATACATATGTATATACATATATACATATACATATGTATATACATATATACATATACATATGTATATACATATACATATGTATATACATATATATATGTATATACATATATATATGTATATACATATATATACAAACATATATATATACATACATATATATATATATGTGTGTGTGTGTGTGTGTGTGTATACATATATATATATACATGTATATGTATATATATATATATGTATGTATATGTATATACATATATATAATATATATATATATAATATATATATATATATATTATATATATATGTATATATACATATATATATGTATATACATGTATATACATATATGTATATACATGTATATATATATATGTATATATATATGTATATACATGTATATACATATATGTATATACATGTATATATATATATGTATATTTATATGTATATACATGTATATACATATATACATGTATATACATGTATATACATATATACATGTATATACATATATATACATATATACATGTATATACATATATATATATATAGACATATATATAGATAGATATATAGATAGATAGATAGATAGATAGATCTATGTATGTATGTATGAATAATAGGATCAGTACTAGCTCATATAAAGGCTTAAAGGTGGAAGCAAAAGTATATATATATATATAGAAAAATGGAAAGCAAAGAGCCAAAGATAGAAGAAAGGGAAGACAAAAGAATATGAGGTTATATATATATATAGATAAACCTCTTAATGTGAAGGTATGGAAAACAAAACAATGTGTGAGTAGAAGTAACCTGGCAATGTAGTATACGTGAATATAGCTGACCACAAAGGACATTATAATTGAAACCACTAAAAAAAAAAACCCCCAAAGACCAACGAGAAAATTAACCAACACCTACTCTTTCCTCCCAAATACCATTAGCTCCTTGATTAGCTAAGGAGTCTTCTATTAGATTACCTTCCCTATAGATGTGGTTAATCATGGAGTATTTAAATTTTTTTTAAAGCTTCGAGGCTCTCAATACTAGTTTGTTCAATCTCTAGTTTGAGGTTTTGCCTAATCTTAAGGCATTGATTGTTAATGCAGAGTCCCCTCCTATTTCCAACTTCTTAACACCCAATTCTTTACAAAGTAAGAGGCCTTTAGTAAGGGACTCAAATTATTCCTCATTCTTAGAGTAAATCCCTATAGGTTTTGAGAATCTTGCTACAACTGTGCCATCCCATAGATGAATCACACCCGATCTATCACTGCACTTCCCAGGTTGCCTCTCGATGCCCCATCAAAGTTGAGTTTAAACCACCCTTTGGCCTGAGGAGTCCACCTGCAAACTTTCCTAAGATCTGTTTCTTTGTTCCCTTCTAAAGTGAAAAAGGGAGGGATGATGAGACCTTGCTGTGTGTGTGAAAAGTGGAATAAGTATCTACAAGCTATATGACACAACACTTCAATTAAGTCATTGCATACATGGTTAGACAAATATAATTATGAATATAAAAACCATAACAAATCAACCTATTGCCTTCTATAAGATGCGAGTATAGACTTGCTCTCAGATTTGTCTAAGCAATACCACACCAAGATGAATGATTTAATCTATATGAGCACAAGAATTAAGCTAAATGGATGCAAGATTAAGATAGATGAATGAATATTAAGCTAGGTGAATTAATATTAATCTAGATGAATATTAAGCTAGATGAATTCAAGCAATCATGATTAAACTAAATATTAAAAAAGCTAAAATAAGATACAATAATCTAAAAGCACAATATCTTCAATGACTTCAGAGCAAAAATTGCACAATAACAATAAATCTCCAGGGTGTTTTGAATGAGAGATGAAGGCTGAATTTATAAAGACTCAAAAGAGAGACCAACGGTCAAGATCAATTAACAATGAGCGACTGAGATTCCCTAGGAAAAAGCACAATTTAGGTTAATTGAAATAATTGAGAGATCAGATTAAGTTAATCTTGAGATAGATTCCAATTATAGCTTGATTGAATGCATTTAGATTATTAGTCTAAGTCTGCATTGGAGATAAAATTTAGTTGATTTCATGCACTTGAGATAAAAATAGGTGATTCCATGCACATGAGATAATATTAGCTCAAGACTTTTTTATTTATAAAAAGCCAATTTCAATGCAACTTAACCTCTTTTCTCAAGAAAAGCTTTGAGTTTTAATTTTAGAGAAAATGATTATTCAATTTAATTCGTTTTTCTCATTTCTCAAGTTATCTCAATTTTAGAAAAAGAAATATCTTAAGTTTGATTTCTTCTCTCAATTTAATTCTTTTCTTTGTTTTCAATTTAACTCTTTCTTTTGTAAATTAATTCCTCTTTTTGTGATTAATCTCTTTTTGTAATTTAATTCCTTTTTTTTTTTATGATTAATCTCTTTTTGTAAATTAATTCCCTTTTTTTTATTAAATGACAAATTTATTAATTAATTAAATATGCTAGGATATTTAATTAAACAAATAGGTTTAATTGATCAAAATGATTTACTTGGAATGATTAATTAATTAAATAAATATCTAATTAGTATAGAGTGATTTATTGCCATGTAACATTAATGATTGAAGAATAAATTAATTAGGTGCTCAAGGTCGATTTAATTGCCTTTGGTTAGGACCTTGGTAATGTTGTCAAGATTAGGCGCCCATGGTTTAGGTGACCATTTTTAGGGTATTACATTTGCCCCTCTTTGAGTTAATGTGTGACCAACGTGTTGGTTCAAAGAATAGTTGATGTCAAATAGAAATTGGTTCTGAACTTGATGGATCACAAACCAATGAAGAGCGAGATATTTAGCTTGATTTGAAGTGATGTAACTAAATAGATTTGATTAAAGTGATACCGATCTTGAACTTGATTGAACTAGGACCGATGTAGAGTGAGATACCATTCTTGAATTTGATGGATCAAGTGATTTAGTATAGAGTGATTTATTGCCATGTAACATTAATGATTGAAGAATTAATTAATTAGGTGCTCAAGGTTGATTTAATTGCCTTTGGTTAGAACCTTGGTGATGTTGTCCAGATTAGGGGCCAATAGTTTAGGTGACCATTTTTTAGGGTATTACACTTGCCAATTTTTCCTTATTTTCTCATCCCTTGGCGTGAATGAAAGATTGTTGAAGTTCCCACTACTTAGTTTACAGTTGGCAATTTCAATAATAAAGGCCTTAATTTTATTCCAAACTTGTTCAATTGGCATAGACAGATCCTTGAGAATTATCCTATTCCTCTCCTTCCGTATTTCCCACAAGAGAATCGATGGAGAGATAATCCATAATAAGCCAAAAAGACTCGATCTAAGATGTGTAGGCCATCCTACCAAGTGTTCTAGCAGAAGGTTAGGCAAAGTTGTATGCCAATTTAGTTTGTTGATCAACCACGTCCATCATAGGTTAATGAAATTGCAATTGAGTAATATATGATCCACCGTTTCTTCTGCATTGAGGCAGAGAGGGTATCTGCGAGGACTGACATAACCTAGCTTCTTAAACCAATATGTGGTTAGAGTTCTCTTTTGCATTGCTACCCACAAGAAAAGCCCCAGTTTCAGGAGGCATAATTTATCCAAGCATAGGGAAATAGGTAACTCTATTTTGTTGGGGTAGAATCTGGTGCAAATGAAATTGTACCCATCCTTGACCTTGTATTCTCCTGATGGGGGCTTGGTCCAAATGAGAGCATCAGATTTTTTGTTGAGAGTGAAATTTCTTTGGTCTAATATTTCCTTAAGTTTATTATATTCCTCTTTTTGAAATCGCAATTCAGCTAAATATTTCTACTACCAACCTATAGCAGGGTCCTCAGGATTACTAAGAATGTAATCAACCACAAATCTACCAACCTTTGTTTCCAATGTATCCTTCAAAGTTTGATTATTCAAAACCTTATGTATTGGTGGATATCCACCCCACAAATCATCCCAAAATAATGCCTGATCACCTTTCCCAATATTCCATGAAAGGTCTTGGGTGAAAACCTCCCTACAATTGACTAAGAAGTTTCAAATTCTCAAACCTTTAGGCGGGTTTTGAGTTCTAAAAATTCTAGTGGGGTTCCTTGAATCTAGATATTTGCTTGACAAAATTCTCACCCATTTTCTGTGTGTTTCCTTATACATTTTCCAAATTAATTTGGCCCCTAAAGCCTTGTTTTGGAAACCTGATTTCTAAACCCTAAACCCCCTTTCTCCTTAGGTTGACATAGATTATCCCACGCTATTAAAGAGAATTTCTTCTTGTCTATCAACACCTGCCATAAAAAGGTTATAAGTTTTTGATCTAATGTTTTTTTAACACTCTCTGATAAAGGGAAATACATCATTTGATATTGAGGGAGGGCAGATAGAACAAATTGTAACATGATTACTCTGCTTTCCACTGACAACCATTTACCTTTCCAATTTTGGAGTTCTTGATCGAGCTTAGATAAAATATGTCCCCAAAGGTTTGAAGATCTCCGCCCATTATCCACTGAGAGGCCTAAATATTTGCAAGGTAAAGGTCCTAGTTGAAAGCCTAACACACTGGCGATGGCTCTCTCTATTCTAGCATCTCTGTTAAAAAAAAGCAGGTTTGATTTCTCCTTGTTGAATACATGCCCAGATACTCTAGAGAACCAATATAGAATGAGATTGAAGTTCCTGGCTTCTACCAGGCTACTATCCCCAGACATAAGGGTGTCATCAACAAATTGTTGATGGGTAATGGTAGGGAGGTTGTTGGTGATTTTAATCCTTGAGATGTTGCCCAACTCCCAAGATTTTTGAATGGTCCTTCCTAGAGCTTCTGCCATGATCCTAAAATCTATCAAAGATTGGCGTTCTCTCCTTAGACCCCCTGATTTTTCTGATATATCTTCTATAGCATTGAAGTCCCACCATAAAACACAATTCCACTCCAGGTGCAATGTTAACAACTAAACTATTTTTTTCCATACTATTATCTTCTCATGTGTAGGCATGGCACCATAGATATTGAAGAGGGTGAAGTTCAAATTACAGCTAAAATGTTTAACAAAGGAGCACATCCAAAATTTATTGTTTGATAAGATATCTACTGAGATCCGCACTGGGTCCCAAATGATAACTAGACCCCCAGAGGCTCCCTCTACAGGGATCACTTCCCAATTTAGATAGCCTAATCTTCTTCGAAAAATTTCAATCTCAGCTTGGTTTATCTTGGTCTCCTGAACTAAAGTTAATTCCACTTTTGAGGTTAGGATGCAACACTTTAAAATGCATTTCTTGTTACCTAGGGGAATTATTGCCCCTAACATTCCACATAATGATTTTCATGGCTGACTGGGAAGGAACTTCCCCTTCCCTACATTCAGAATTGAGGTTATTTTGGCTTGTCCTGATGCTTCTTCATCAATGTTTCTAAGATCGATTGAAGATTTCCTTCCTCTCCTTTTCGAGGACATACCACAATCTGGTTTAGTCTTGCCTTCTAAAATATTGCCTATCCCCAACTTACCTCCTCCTAAAGCCCCATCAACATCACCTATAGGATGACCCCCCTCATGATCCCCCTCTCCTACAAACTCTTCCAAAACCATGAACTGCTCAAAGGGGAAATCAGTCCTTGATCCAATATCATCTATCTCATCTAGATAGGGGCACTTAATTACATTTTGTCCTAGGAAAACTTGTTGATCCAATAACTCCAACTTCTCCTGCACATCCTCTTTGAATTCCTCCACTCCTAACAACAATTTTTATAGCGCTTTTATAGCAATTTTTATAGCAACTAACAAACTTATTGAATGTCCAAGAATTGAAAATTTCAATATACTAACATATATGTGTGCAGGATTGTTTTAAAGCAAATTTTATGCATTTCCTCACATAGTTGATTAGGAGTTTTATTTTGGAAAGTAACACACCATATCTTGCTCATTTAGCTTAACTAAGGGGATAACTTGACAACATGCAACTTTCATTTTGAGTGACTTCTTTAAAATAGTTGCACATAGATTGTAGAGGGCTAAAATAAACTTGTTTTTTTCGTGCTTGATGAAGTAGTAGGTAAGTATACTCTCACCCTCATACGGTAATAAAAAAACCAGACCTACTCTCTTTTATGTGTAACCTTTAGAGGGACTGCCTTCCTGAACTACCTTGAGGGGGCCAGTGAGAGGGGAATGACCCAAAGTGGAAACAGGCTAATACCGAGTCCTTTCGATCCACTCTAAATAAATCATGTTTGTGACGAAAATCACAAACTTGTGCTGATAAGTTCATACCGATACTATGTTTCCCCATAAACCCTATGGAGCGTAACCTCTATAGGCTGGGAACCTTCTGTATTTACAGAGCTGAAAGTGCTACATGTATGACCACATGACCGGAAGCCTTTACTAAAAAGAACTTGTACTAGTTGCTAAAATCCTTGTAATTGTTGGCGCAGGAGGTCGGACCTCTGAAGCAGCTCACACACATACGATTCTTAGTACTAGAGATATGAAGTTTGCCATGGGGAGTTTTCATGGAAACTAGTGCTTGGCTGGCTCAGAGAAGTGAGTGCCAAGGGTCAAGCATCTAAATATCCACTCTAAATAATGTAGCCTCAGGGGAAACCCCATGTGAGATTAAACAATTATTTTCTTAGCCTGCCATAGGATTTCGTGCTTGCTTGTGCATTTTGATTTTCAAACATTGTGTCTTCTATGTCTATAACATGCTCAGAATTGTAAAAATTTGAAGAAAATAATCATCTAAAAATGAGAAAAAATCTAACAACTTGTTGGAAAAATTGAAAAAATCCTTGAAACACAGTCAGAGCAATGCTTTCAAGCAACAAAGTAGCACATTTATCCCATAAGTTAGCACTTTTGACCAAAAATTTAGCACAAATGCTTTCTCACATCTAAGACAAAGCATATCAAACCAAAATTTCAAAGTCAGTATCAAAACCCTTCTTGAGTAGAGTTGCCTTTAAACTATCACACATCTTCAAACTAGTTCGATAACTGGGTTACCAATCCAATTGCCTATTTCCAAAAAGGTTTCCATAAGCATAAAACATTCAACAAGCTAGTGATTCAAACATATTAAGTGCAAAAATCAACATCATTATCAGTTTCTTATCAGGATATATCAAATCCTCTATCACGAAACTTGATCAATCCACCTTTTGTTCATTATCTTGGATATATCTTTCCTATTTTGAACCTAGGTTGAATTGCACTCACATTGGAATCAAGCAAACTTGTAAACTATCATATGCTTATATGAATTTTAAATATTGCCTTAAGAAAAGAAAGCCCAGTTATAAAGCTACTCAGAAGAGGATAGGATTCTTGTACATCAATCGCAAGATCTTGTTAAACCATAGGACATTCCTACACCGTTTTCATCACTATTTACATGGCTACGAGACAAAATTTGATGGAGAAATTTTGAAAGGACATGATTTTCAACAAAGAGATGCTTTATCACAATGAACAACCAATAGTGGTAAAATCAACAAAGCATACCTTCCTAAACCAATAATCACCTATTGAGTTGTTTTTAGAAGGTCAAAACTTCAGAAATTTTTCGAAGCAATCACATGCCAGTTTGGACTAGAGCTCAATACGAACAATTTAGAAAACAACAAAAACAAATAGAAGAAGAAGATAATTCAACATTCCAAACTTCTGGGTATACAACTGTTGATGAAGAAGTGGTCATTAACACCATTACAGACCTTGAGAAAGATTTCAAATTTGATAGACTAATGGAAAAATTATTAGCAAAGCAAAAAGCAAAATATCTTTTAATGTTGGCAAAATCAAGAGCTAAATTGCCACAAGACTTTAACATAGAAGGCTTGAAACAAGATGCAGAGATGAGTAACACTCAAAACACAGATGATCCAAATAATGAGGATATAAACAAAGAAATCCATGAAGAAACAAGGGGAAATAAAACAAGAAAAGAACATGATGACACAAGAAGAGAGCGTAGTGATAGAAGAACTTATGAAGAGACAAGGAGAAACCGTATGGATAATCCTTTGTTAAATATCACTCAACAAATTCAAACTCTACAACAATAAATACAAGATATTCAAAATGGAACGAGTTCCAAGAAGTATTCACTGGAAGATATCTGCCTGTATCCTTTTGACAAAAGTTTAAATATGATACCATTTACACAGGATTGCAAAATCTCTAAATATGATAAATATGATGGGAAATCTGATCCTCAATATCACATTAGGGAATTTTGTACTATGAGTATGGAATTTGCACACGATTAAACTTACCTAATGCATCTATTCCCTAGGAGTTTAAATGGACAATCGATGGAATGGTTATCAAGACTACCATCTGGAATCAAATCTTTTGAAGAACTTGTGAATAGATTTATTTTACAATACTCCTACAATGTAAGAAATGAGATAACAATGTTGGATTTATGCAATGTTAAGCAAAAGAATGGTGAATCTTTCATGATTTTCTTACAATGATGGAAATGAATGTTTAATAGGTAACAAAGAGATGTACCTGATCAAGAAAAAATAGACATATTCATTGATAATATTATCAGTGAATTGAGTTATCGTCTAAAAATGCAATGTCCTCCTTTTACCAAGATGATTGAAAAAGGTCTAAAAATAGAAGATGCAATGGTAAAGAAAGGAGAGCTAAAGCTTACAATAATTCCTACAACAACAACAATAACAATGACAAACCCAAATTCTGGTCAAAGAATAGGAATGCCATCAATGGAGGAAATGACAACAATAATGCTACAAAATAGCAACCAATATTTAATCTATCAAGTCAAATACCAAGCAATAACAATCAAGAAAATAATAAATCCAGGTCTTTCTTCTCCAATCCTTGGAGGAAATTCACAAACATTGGAGAACCCTTGGAATCAACTTGGAAAACTCTTCTTGCGAATAAACTAATTATTTTACCAGAAGCAAGAAGTTATGAACCACAAGTTAAACCTAATTGGTGGAACGACAATCATTTTTTCAATTACCATCGAAATAAAGGGCACCAAACTAATGACTGTCAAAGATTGAAGCACCTTATGCAAGATTTAATCGATAGTGGAACTATAACAGTGGATAGTCATAAGACAAACGAATCACATCTAGCCTTAAAAACTTCGCTTCCAAATTATGAAAAGGTGAACAATCTAAATCAAAAGATGAAAAAGGCAAAGGCAAAGTGAACTACACTTATAAGTATGATGATTTGGTAAATGTCATCATCGTTAAAGATAACACACCTTCAAAACCAATCAACTTCATTACAAGAAGCAAAGCGAAGGTTACATTTCCGGGTATAATAAATGAATCAAAATCCACTTCACGATTATATAACTTAGTGGAACAATTGCAAAGAATACCCACTCAAATATCAATTTTACAGCTTCTCAAAGTTTCCCCTATGCATAAGAAATTTTTTGAAAAAGCTCTAACGGAAACAACAATTTCAAAAGACTAGATGTAGATTAGTTCCAAAACATGGTGGGACATCTTATAACCCCTCATTGCTTATCATTTTTTGAAAATGATGATGCATCCTTGCAACATCCTCACAATGCTCCCTTACATGTTGAAGTCACCATTCACAAAACTCATGTCAAACGTGTACTCATAGATGATGGAGCTGGCTTAAATATTTATGCATTAAGTTTAATAAAGGCTTTGAGATATTCAGAAAATGCAGTAGATCCAAATAAGAAAATAACCATTAAGGCTTATGATGAAGAAGAGAGTTCTTCTAAAGGAATTGTGGTGTTACCAATCAAAATAGGACCTGTGTAAAGGAATACATTATGTTAGGTTTTAGATTTGAATCTATCCTATAACATTCTTCTAGGAAGACCATGGATTCACAACATGCAAGAAGTTCCTTCTACATATCACCAATATGTAAAGTTTCCTCATGAGGGACAAGAAGTCAGTATAATTGCAGAGTCCAGCCAACATTGCAATAATATGAAGCCAACACAAGATACAAGAGTTCCACATAACAAAGAATTAGTCTATCCTACCAAAGAAATTGAAGAAAAGTTATGGGAATCCTTTGAGAAAAAGCTCAAATTAAATGATGAAGATATGGGAAAATATTCCTTACATAGCTTGCCACTTTCACCTAAATCATATGGAAAGCCTACAAATGTTCAATCATGGATCTCAGAAAAATAAGTAGAAATGTTTAATGGAGCATTTGTTAGAGCTGGAACACTTGCAGAAGAAACTGAAGAGAAGGATATTCTTGATTGGTTGTACAAAGATGAAAATGAAACTATAGAAACAACTGCAGAAGTCAATATTTCCATAGAGAAATGTGGAAATAGTTATAAGATCATTCTAAAAATGAGATATGAAGGAAAATGACCAATTGGTAAGTGACAAGAAGGCATTTCAGAACCTATTTGTCCTCACTCGAAATCTAAAGAAGATAAATCAGGACTTGGATATCCAAAATCAAATCAAAAGCAATATAATTATCAACAACAAAAGTGGAAAAAGAAAGCAGTCCCTAAAGAAGAATCATGGCAAGAAAAGCTACACCAAGCAGCAAAAATAATAGCCAATAAGCAAAAATAAGAAGAATATGATAAACAACATAAATAACTTGCAATCAAAAGAGAAGAAGAATCTTGTAAACAAGTTCAAAGAATACGAGCAAGTGCTGAATCTGAGCAAGATATTCCAAAAGCAGTGAAAGAAGAGATGGCTGAAATCAGAGAACTATTTTCACCATACAATATTCCTGTATGGTATAGTGTTGTAATCCTAGACAATGGTTCAGAGACAGATTCAAATGACTATGAATGGGGTACGGATCTATCATCTAGTGTATCAAGTGAAGAAAATAATGAAGAGCAAGCAGCTATCACAAATTATGACTTGTCTTTTACAAAACACAGGACAGAGTTAGAAAGAAGACAAGAAGAACTCAGAATTTAGAGAAAAGAGGCATATACATGACAACGAAAGAAAGAGGATGAAAAAGAAAAAGAAGTGACACCACAAGAAACACAAACAATTATAGATCAATTATTAAGAAATATCAGATTCTACCAAATGATGAGCAAGACGTACCAAGGTATGGAAGAACTATAGAATAACTAATAGATAGTCAAGCAGGATTGACTATTAGTCCAAAAGATGCTGAGTTTGAGAGAAGACAAAAGATAGGAAAAGAATCCTCTATGTCATGTACACAAGTATGTCAACTTCAAAATACAAATGAATCTATTGAAATTAATCAAGAAGAAACTTGCAGTATTAAAGATGTATGTGTTGATATAATTCATTCATTTGAGGGACAAACATCAGATGAAGAGTCACTTGATTGTGAACCACAAAATACCAATACGGATTTTGTTAGAACTAATTGGAGAACACTTGGGAGAGACTATCCTCGAGAGAATTCTATCTATGACATTACCTACTCTATGCCAAATTATGAATATTATGTCATGAACCTTGAAGCACCTAACAATGATGATTACTATGACTTACCCCTTCTTCAT
Organism: Cryptomeria japonica; assembly: GCF_030272615.1. Taxonomy (NCBI): domain Eukaryota; kingdom Viridiplantae; phylum Streptophyta; class Pinopsida; order Cupressales; family Cupressaceae; genus Cryptomeria; species Cryptomeria japonica. The sequence goes on along the minus strand of NW_026728835.1, from coordinate 2,103,577 downwards.
CCAGAACTAATTGATTGGGATAACCTAGAAAACCCTGAATTGGATGTCTTTCCCAATGACCATGACTTAGTTGTGTATCTTAATGTTGTCGAACCCATAACACCTAAGATATCTTCCATCGTGAAATCAAGTAAAATTTCTTGTAGTCAGGAGAATGCCAAAATTTCCAGTCGCAAAATTGAAATAAAACAAGGAAAAAGACCTAGTGCTGAAAACCATTTCATGGAAACAATAGATCAATAAAGAGGAAAAATAAAGGATATATCTGATGGTGAAAAAATCTTTGAGGTTCTAGAAGATGGAAATTTTGACATCCTCCCTGCATATTTTCAGGAAAGATCTGCTATTCTAATAGAGCCAACAAAAACAATAAACGTTGGCACACCAAAAGATCCTAAGATACTTCATCCTGCTGCATCATTATCAGATGAAGAGAAGAAAGAATACATAGAATTCTTCAGACAAAGACAGATCAATTTTGCTTGGTCCTATGCAAACATGCCAGGACTTGATCCCGATCTTATCATGCATCATCTCAATGTGGATCTAAAAGAAAAACCAGGTAAACAAAAGCTAAGGAAGATGCATCCACACATCACTCTCCTTATAAAAGTTGAGTTAAATAAACTATTGGATGTGGGTTTCATAAGACCTATTGCCTATCCAGAATGGGTTTCAAGCATTGTGCTAGTGCCAAAGCCAGATAAAATCATAAGTCTGCACTGATTTGAGAGATTTGAACAAGGCATGTCCCAAAGATGATTTCCCACTACCCAATATTGATATAATCATGGACTTATCAGTAGGACATGAGATATTTTCATTAATGGATGGATTCTTAGGATACAATCAAATAATAATTGCCCCTGAAGATCAAGAAAAGACAACATTCACTTGTGCATGGGGTACTTAACATTGGAAAATTATGCCATTTGGGCTTAAGAATGCAGGAGAAACTTATCAAAGAGCCATGACAACAATTTTTTATGATATGATGCATACATTTATGGAAGATTATGTAGATGATATACTTGCAAAATATCATACAAGGAAATAACATTTGAACATCTTGGGAAAGATATTTGATAGGCTTGAACAATATCAATTAAGATTAAATCCAAAGAAATGTGCATTTGGAGTAACCTATGGAAAAATTCTTGGGTACATTATATCAGCTCGTGGAATTAAAGTATATCCAGAAAAGATCAAAGCTATCATAGAAATTGAGTTACCTAGGTACATAAGTCAATTGCATTCTCTACAAGGGAGATTGCAATCAATCAAAAGATTCATCTCTTAATTAGCATATAGATGTCATTCATTCACTCATCTTTTACATAAGAATGTTCCATTCAAATGGGATCAAAAGTGTGAAGAGGCTTTTATGCAAATCAAACAATATCTCATGAATCCTCCAGTGCTTGTATCACCAATCAAAGGGAAACCATTGTTTCTTTATATCTTAGTGACACATGTATCATTAGGAGCTCTTTTAGCACAACGTGATGAAGAAGGTAAATAAAGAGCAGTCTATTACATCAGTAGAACACTTGATGGCTATGAATTGAACTATACATCAGTAGAGAAGACATGCCTAGCAGTTGTATTTGCAACTCAGAAACTGCGACCTTATATGCTGACTCATTATGTGAAGTTGATAGCAAAAATAGATCCACTAAAGTATTTGTTGAACAACTAAACTTTGACAGGAAGACTAGAAAAATGGGTCATGGTACTAAGTGAGTTTGATATAGAATATTTTTATCGAAAAGCTATCAAAGGATAGGTCATTGATGATCAATTAGCTGAAGCACCCTTACAAGATGACATACCATTGCACGCTGAATTTCCTGATGCAGACACAATATGTATAATTTTTTGGGAGTTGTACTTTGACGGTTCCTATACACAATATGGATCAGGCGCAAGAATTTTTTTCATCACACCTCAGGGACACACAATTCCAAAATCATATAGACTAAGGTTTCCATGCACAAACAATACTCCAGAATATGAATCATTGACTATTGGGCTCAAAATGGCTATTGAATGGAATATAAAGGAATTACATGTCTATGGTGATTCATAGCTTATCATCAACCAAATAAATAATGATTATCAAAGTAAGGATGATAATCTCATGCCCTACAAATAGTTGGTAGAAGATTTTAAAGAACACTTTGAAGAAGTATCATTCACTCAGATCCCAAGAAATGAGAATAAAGTAGCAGATGCAATGGCTACAATAGCATCTCTCTTGCAGAATTGCTAGATTAAACAACATTATGAATTCATGGTGGAAGATATCTTAAAACCTACCATTAAATCCCAACATACCCACATGATTTGCCATATACCTGGAACCGATCAATCCTTATACGATGAGACTTATCAATACTTAAAGAGAATATCCTTCCTCCTAACCTATCCCACAATCAAAGAAGAAATTTTATCCTTCAATCATCCTGCTCTACTATTATTGTTTATACCTTATATAGGCGAGGTCTAGATAGAACTTTATTGAGATGTCTCTAACAATAATAATCTGAGAAAGTTCTTAATGAAGTTCATGTAGGTATTTGTGGCACACACTCAAGTGGATTAACAATGGCTAAGAAAATTCTTCATATAGGTTACTATTGGAGAGAGATTCATTCACATATGCCAAGAAATGAAAACAATACCAGATCCATGGGAATCTCATCTATGCACCGGCACAAGAATTGCATCCTATGGCAGGAGCATGGTCATTTTCTCAATGGGGCCTTAATTTGGTAGGTAAGATAAATCCTTCATCCTCTAATGGACATAAGTTCATTTTGACTGCTATTGAATATTTCACTAAATGGATTGAAGCAATAACATAGATGAAAGTGACAGGAAAACAAATATCATCATTCATCTCGAATTATATAATTTATCGCTATGGAGTCCCTATGACTATTATCACTAATAATGGACAACCATTTAAGAATCAAGATGTAAAGGAACTATGTGAGCAATTCCATATCCAACATAGGTTTTCTATACCATGTTATCCATAGAGAAATGGTCAAGCTGAGGCATCAAACAAGACTATCTTGAAAATCTTGAAGAAAACAATCAATGAAGCTGGAAAAGATTGGTACATTCAGTTAAATCCTTCTCTTTGGGCATACCAAAACAACATCCACACACCAATAGGGGCAACTCCATATTGCTTAGTCTATGGATCAGAAGCCATATTATCAGTAGAGGTAGAGATACCCTCTCTACGAGTTTCCTTGAAAGGTCTTATACCAAAAGAAGAAGAACGAGTTTCTAGAATTCAAGAACTTGAGTTGATTCAAGATTGTCGCCAAAGTGCAACAAATCATTTGAAGACATATAAAATAAGAATGGAAAGGATTTATAATGACAGATTCAAGCCACACATTTTTCAGATTGGAGAGATAGTTCTAAGGGAGAATCCGATAAATCATCAAGACCAAAAAAAGAAGGGTAAATTTGAACCAAATTGGTTAGGTCCTTTTGTCATAGTAGCAACATATGTCTTAGGAGCATACAAGTTATCTACCCCTGAAGGTGATTGGTTTGATGAACCTATCAATTCTATCCATCTTAAGAAATTCTATGCTTGAGATATAAAGTCCTGGAAAAAACCAATAAAAAGCATATAAAGTTCTGAAGAAATTAGTAAAAAGCAAAAAAGCAAAAAATCCCTAAAAATCATAAAATAGTGGAAACAAAAGAAGACAAAAAAATCAAAATATGGAAAAAAATGCAATAAACTTAGATGGTGAAAACCTGGTAAACAGGCACTATCTAATAGTGAGTCCTTCTATCTATGATATCACTTTGTGAACCTATCCACTCCATCCTAATTGAATCTATCCCTTCCATCTATCCTAGCTCATCCATTTCATCTTTCAAATTCATTTCTCTAAACCATTTAGTAGAAAATATATAGCTTACCAATAGTTATCAATCTTTGACATACTTGTCATAGTCACTATCTTAGATTTTATCAGAATCAATCAATCTGCTATTATATCCCGCCATGGTTTGGATCTTGATCAATTCATACATCCATAATAAAGTTTTGTTTTCATTGGGGAAAAAATCCTAAATCCTTTTGCTAAGGTGATCTTTTGAATCTTTGAAAATCCAAAACATTCGAAGAATTTAGAAAAACCAAAAACACCCAGGGTTTTGAAACAGATAATGAGCAACATAGCAACGAAGATCAAGGCATTTTCTAACAACTGAATCATGTAACTCAAAAAATAAACAATCAATCAGCAAGTAATACAATATTATCAATCATCATTCAAGATGATTATATCAGTTAATGACCATGAGAACATGTGAATGACATACAAGATTCAGTGTTTATATCTTGATTTTATTTCTAATCATGTACTCTATGTGACTCAACGATGTCCATGACTAGAGAAACTATGATGGGGCATGATTATTTTCTTTGTTTTCTGTATGTGGTTTATCTCTTATTAAGGCATGTACTTGTCTAAGGATAATATCAGTGAAAGATCAAGGAGGACATTCCGAGTCATGAATGAAAGGGGATAATCCTTGTATGTTATGTAAGAAATACTCAGGTCAGCTCGATTCATTATATCAAGTTGCTTGTATAAACTTGCTATATCAAAATCCATTTAAGAAATACTCAGTTCAGCTTGAATCATTATGTCAAGTTGCTTGTATTTTCTTACAACATTTTAAAGCTCAATGATGAAATCAAGCACTGTTACAAGACAACATATGAAGAATGGAAGTATCATTTTAGTTAGATCATTTTTAGATTAGCTCATTATTCATCTGTATTATAAGAATTCATTGTCGGTTACATTATAAGAATTTCATTCCATTCAGAGATCAACGATCATTAATAAAAATTGAGTATACTTGGACAAACAATTTATTTTTTGCATTTGATCATTGTAGGTGCATTCATCTTTAGAATCATTTAAATTATCATGATTCATTTCATTTAGTTGCATTTCAAATCATTATATGCATACACATAAAAAATATACAAAAATCAACATTCATAAGCATTCCCATATAGATCATTGCATTTGCATCATTTAAGTTAGTAATCATTTTCATTTGAACCCATGATCATCAAAATCAAAAATCAAATGCATTTTCATTTCATAATCATCACATCATATAGATAAATATCATCATTGCATTATCATATAGAGCATTGTATTCATGAAAATAAAGTAAAGAAAGATCATGATAACATCATCCATGTAATCAATGCATATATATCGTCATCATATAGAGTAACATGCATAATAAACCAAAGAGAATCATATAGAGTCCATGTCTGCATATAGATCATCATAAAACAATAAAAAGTCCAAGTGTACAATGATATCAGATCAATAATACAAGTGCCTCATCAATATAAATCAAGTCAAGGTTGTCCTGTGCCACTACCACCTGCCTCTGTCAGTCTTTATGGTTGTGGGCAAGAAGATCCTCTAGATGGTTGTCCCCCACAATCACCACTCCTCTAAGGATGTCCCATGACTCCACCACTGCTAGTATCCATCCTCATAGTAGTATGATAACTACCTGCTCTCTGACTCTTTGCGACTAATTCCTCATATAATCATCGCCAATGTGATGTCTCCTTCCTGACCATAAATACTGCTATGACGGTATCGGTTAAGAGAGTGCCAGATTTAACCTCTTGAATGTGATAAAAAATACCTTGAGTATCCTACTGTCTCCTAGCAGCCATGTCTCTCTCTGTCATGAGTGTCTGCACCTATGCTCTAAGCTAATCTATTTGTGCTTTGATACTATCCAAAGTATCCTGGTCTGGAAAATCCTACTGAGGAACATGATCCTAAATCCCCTCATCTCCACCCGTTGGAATTTCAGCTCGAGTCGCTTTTAGAACCCGTCGTCTAATGAGAGGAACATGATTCTCTAAATCCTCCTCCTCTCCACCATGAGCTACAATAAACCTAGGGTCTGGCTGAATATGACCAAAATCAATGCCTCTCATGCAACCCCCATCTAGTCCAATGGTCCTGCCTCCTCCTATAGAGGGTAATCCTCTCACTAATCTCATACCTACCTTGCCTGTATCCCTTCTAATCCATCTTGCATCTCTCCCACCCATGGTAAATGGTCTCCCAACCTTGCCAACTGGTCTAAAAGGTCCTCCACAGACTCTCAATCGACTCCTCTCTGTCTGGGTCTCCTACCACCTCCGTCTCCATCTCCTCCCTCATCTCCCTCACCGTTGACCTTTCAAGAAGCTCTAAACTCTCGCCTCCATCTTTGCCTCCTAATGATAAGATTATCTGAATCATCCTCCTCATCTCCTGAGCTGGGAGGAGGGTTTGCTAGATCAGAATTCCAAGGAAAAGGGCGTGCAAGCATGTACTGAGCATAATCCACAGTCACCCTAGGATCTAGAACATGTAATCTCAAATCATAAGCCACCCTAGGAGTAACCAGAAAATTTGTGTGTGCTATCTCAAAAGACAAAGAAGGTCCCCAATCTCGCTTATCCTTGTACCATCGTGCATATGTAGTGACACGAGTAGGCATGTGCTGCATGATACCAAACTGTCTCAAAATGCGACTCATCAAATGCCGTTCAATAATATATGGAGTACTACCAATGAGATATCTACTCTGCAGAATATATGGTAATGTCTATGCATCATCCATCCATGGCTCACAATCGATATAAGGTCTCCAAATGATGCTATCCAGTGAATCTAGAACCCAACACCAGTACTCCATCTTACCCAGCTTATGCTGAGTGAGGATACCTGCATTTAAATAGACATATGGATACCTCACCATGAACTCTATGATGGATAGGTCGAGTAACAACAATGTGCGCCCAACACCAGATCTGTAAAAGTGTGCATCCTGTAGACAAGCTATCACTATCATCGAAAACAACCTGATGAAGATCATGATACAAATGAGAAAGCATGCAAACACCCCACGCATATCGAGTCTGATGTTGCATCATGCTCTGAAGAATCCCACCACAACCAACAACAAAACCTTGAGATCTCCTATCCGGACAGATGAATCTGCCAATCAAACCTGCAAGAATCACTAGGAGAGTCTCATAGTACATGATCATATCCTCCCATCAGATCTCTCCTCTAGAAATGCTCTCATCACCAAATACGGCTCTGCAAGCCTATGTCCCTCCGCAATCTTGAAAATCATACTAGACTAACTCACCAGTCACAGGGATGTGGAGAATCCTGTAGACATCCTCAAGTGTCACACTAATCTCACAAGTGGGCAGGTGGAAAGTGTTATGCTTTCTATGCCATCTCTCTGCTAAAGCAATCAACAATCCCCTATTATGGGTAATTTCAGGCATTAATAATAAATGGCGTAATCAACAGGCATCTATATGTCTAATCTCAGCCTGGGTAAGCTCTGGCACTAAATGGCGCATGGCTGGGAATTTCTCTTGACACTGGAGAACATCATGTTTCTCCTGTTTAACAAGAGAATTTGATCTCTATCAATCATCAATCTATCAAATCAAAGTGATCGCTAATCTATCACATCAACAATTGATAAATCTTTTCAATGAAGCAAATCAGGCTATGAAATCAACCTAAAACTATCAATCAATGAGTTCAATTGAACTCTGCTATGCTCTTTATCAGAAACTAAATCGGTCTCTTAGAGCTAATCTATCAATCTACCAATTAAATCAATCAATCGTTTATCCTATCAATCAACATTATCAAAATTTCTATCAATCAAGACATCAATTGAATACCTATTAATCACATTTGTGCATGAAAATGCCTAAATCGAATCATCTCAAAGAATTTTAACATGAACAAAATCAAACAAATTCATCTAAAGCAAAAGCACTAACCTTTTCAATAAAAGCGCTATTCTATTAAACACAAATACTAAATCATTCAAAAGCGCTAATCTTTTCAACAAATGCGCTAATTGACACGTCAAAAACATTAAATCAATCAAAAGCACAAAACTTTTTCACATATACGTGAACACATAAAACAAAATCATGAATTATATGAAAGCACTAACATCCCAAGCAAAAGTGATAACCAAACAAACAATTGCGCTAACTTAACAAAAGCGAAAATCTACAAAGAAAAAGCGCAAACCAAGAAAGCAAAAGCACTAAGATGCAAAATCAAAAATCAAAAAATTCAAAACAATACATAAAACGTGCCAAAAGGAAAGGAAATTGGTACGAGAAGTTGAAAACAAACATGGGATAAGGTACATACCAGATAACCATAGTCAAGAGGTCACTGATATCGTCGAATGCACTCAAATCGATGGTTCTTGAACGAAATCACCATTTTGCCACCAAAACCAAGACAATTCTTTTCACTCCACAAGCTGACAAGGATGCAAATGAGAATAAAATTAACCTAGGTTAATTTTATAATTACCATTTTGAATGGGGCAATAAATGCTTTTGAGTAGGGCAATTTTATTTGTTTTTCACAAATAAATTTAATTGACGGACCTTTTCAATTATCGTGAGATCAATCGCTTATCCAAAATTTTCAACAATTTCACGATCAATATCCCGAGGGGGCACACAATCAGGATATTTATCTCCATCAGGCGCACTATCAAGACTTGATTTAATATTTGAAACAATGTTGTCTCGACATCCTTTCAAAGAGGGGCAAAATGTATACACATAAAAATGGCTATGAGCGATTAAATAAATATTTTGTATTTATTTAATAATTATTCTTCTATTAAATAGTTAATTTGAAAAGATTAATTTATTTAATTGATTTCTTGTCTTTCTATTAATTAATTTAATTGAAATATTTAATTAATTAATTCATTTATCCTTTTCTTCTAATCAATCAATTAAATATCTAATATTTAATGGTTATTCTTCTATCCTATAGTCTCAAATATTAAATGATTTCTTAAATTATTTAATTCATTTCCAACTCATCTTCCATCTCCACTTCATCTTTTCTTTGCCAACTCATCCATCATGTTGCTAAATTAATTCAACAAAATTAAATAAATAAAATATTTCTTAGCCACTCTCTCCAACTTCCAAAATAAATGAAATATTGTGTATGTACACATATTTCCTAACCTTCTTCTATATTCTATATATCTTCTCCAACCATCCCTAGATTCTCTCAGTCAACAACCCAGTAAAGGTGAGATGAGTGACACTTGTCTTCCTCTCCACCTTTACCTTTGCTCACAATCATCCAAATTTGCAGACCTAATCATGACCATTGATCTAGGACACATCATCTTATCCTCTCAAAAGTCTATAAAAGTAGGAGTTTGAGTTGAGAAAGAGTTAGTCTTCAAGTTAAAGATTTGAGTAAAACTTATGCATCTGTGAGTTTTTATCTTGAAGCAAATTAGCAATTTAGCATTTCTGATTTAGCATAATCATTTGCATTGCATATCATAGTATCAATTAACTATCAGTTATCAGCCCATTCTTCATATGCCATCTTGGAAGCTACCAGTGCTTGTCTAAGAGCAAATCATCTGCAACCAAGAAAAATGGAGTTAGGACACAATGAGACTTAAATCATGAAGGTAATAATATGGTTTTTATTTTAATATCGATTTCATGTAGTTTCATTGGTTGAGTTTGGATTTCCTGTAGCATTTCCTTTATATTTTGTGAAACTGATATGTTGCAGGTAGTATTCTGATGATGAAATTCAAGTCGACATGAACACAATTGGCGATGTTATGGGGATATCATTTGGGCAAATTGGAGAACCCTTACCTTTTTGGGGGCGCATTGAATCCTTGTTATTTGGGTGAGACTTCCTATGATTACCACTTACACTATCTACCCTTGAAATAGCCCTAGGGTTTGATGGACATCCGTCAGGTTTCAAGTTCGAGACCCCCTTTATAGTTTTCAATTTCTTTCTGCTACTTGAGTTGGAGGTAGAGGTGCTACTTCCAGAGATTCACTCACAGTTATGGGGGTTTCAAATAAAGATATTAGAGGCACCAATTTCACCTTCATAAAGTGAGGGAGATATATACTAGCTACCCTTCTAAGATATTAAATCTATGGGGTTCAAATTTGATATAGGAGCACCGGTCTAGTTATTACCGATTGGGAAATTTTCAGTGGAATTGCTTGAGAGAGTGGCATTTCTTCTGGTTTGAATCTTTAGTGTGGTGGTTTTAGGTTTATTCCCTTGTGTACGTGATCCTTTTCATGTTCTAGTTTCATGGCATTTGGATTTGATCTCGATGAGTTATCAATTTTGGTATTGACCCAGTTGATATGTTCTTACCGGTTAGTCCGACAGTGTGTTGAGTGAAGTAGGGCCTATATTTACCCACTTCATAGATTTCTTAGGTTTCAAGGTTTTAGGATTGAAATTCGACATCTAATCAAAATGTTGAAAAATATATCCTTCAATCAATTTTAATCCAATCACTAGAATTTCCTTTTTGATATTCGAATTAGCACAGGTAATGAGAAAGAAGTTATAACCTAGGTCAAAAATACTTACTTGATTAGAGAATTCCTCCTTCCACCATTCCTTCATTTCTTCAAAGTTTTGGTGTTGCCCATTCCAGTAGGCAATAATATCCTTATTGTTATAGAAATTCCAATAATCTTGCATAAGATTCAAATTTAAACTAATGACCTTCCTATCCTGGTGTTGCTTAGGCTTTACAACTAGTTTAGAATTAGCTAACTCTAGAGGTGAAGCTATCTTGGATTCCTTATTTGGTTGATTATGGTGAAAATTCAAGAGAGGGTTAGGAAAAGCCCTAAGGCTACAATGAGTATCCTGCGGTAGCCTTTGCGGCTGCAAATATGTATCAAAGCATGATTGGGAACAATCATAATGACTTGAATTTAACCATCTACTATTTAAAATCTTTCTATAATCATGGAATTTTCTCACAGAGCAATCGACAATGTCAGATGAGTTGGGGAGAGATGGCTGGAAACACGCATATTTGGTGTCGCTCAATAGAGGTCCACCATTATTTCCTAAAGGTATAGTATTAGCACCTAGAGAAAGCATCTGAGAATTCCAATGCCTCTTGGCTTTCTTTCTGAAAACCACCCGCCACTCTCCTTCCTCATCACTCTGCGTAGGAGCGACTTTGTTTGCATGAAACTTCGTGATTCACATTTTTGCATTATTACTTTATCTCACAATTAATTATAGATTAATTATTATTTATTGTAAAATGGATTTTATTTATTTATAATTTAATTGAATTTCACTGATTGTCAATTATTGGGTTTAATATTTATTTAATTTAATTTGTTTCAATGATGCCTTTTTGGATTATTTATTTATGGCTATTTATTTAATTGTTGATATTTAATTAATTAACATTATTTAGAAAGGCATTAATATTTTATTCATGGATAAATGTTATTATCCATGGTTATTTATTTAATTTATGTTGCGGGCTATTATTTATTGGATGAATAAATATTATTATTTGTGAATAATAACCTATCTTGAAGTTGGAAAGTATCATTTAATTAATTATCTTTCTACCCCTCTTAGGTTAATTTAAAATAATATTAATTTACCTACCCTTTTATCTAATTGATCGAATGGGGGGAGGTAGGTAAATAATATATTTATTTATTTTCTCCCTCGAACTTTGCAAGGGTTGGTATAATATATGGTTTTTGGAACTATTCTGAATGGTGAATTGGTATTAAAGTTTTGAGGTTTAATTTTTAGTATTTTTATGATTTCCTATGCATTCATGGGAGGTTGCTTTTGGGGAGAAATTTTTAGATTGATTGAAGGATTTGGATTTCTGATTTGGTTTTGGATTGCACTTGAAGCTTGTTGGATTTGGGAGATTTCCTCATCAACTTTCCATTGCCTTTGCTTCATTTCGAGGTTGGATCTGAATGCTTTATTCTTGGTTTTTTATTTTCAGGAAGGATTATCTGCAAGTATTTGCCAGAAGATTGTTTTGGGAAATTTTTGTGAGTGATTTTAGCTATTTATTATTCATTTGATTGAAGGAAATAAATTAGGAAATCTTGCATTCAAATTTGGGAATCTCATTTTATGCAGTGATGGGAAATGAGTATTTTGATATGTTATTTTATGGTTATATCTCCTTGTGATTTTTCTATGTAGTGATTTTTATATTGTGGAGGCTTGCATTGTCTTTGTGAATCCTATTGTAGGTCATGTTAATGTCCGATGATTCCTTATTAAGTTTTGGTTTGATATGGTTGTCTCCGTGACACTTTCTTGAGAAAGTATTTGCCGGTTGAAGTTAAATTATTGGTCATATGATTCTATTGACCTCATGTAAACCATATTCTGCCCTTGTGATGGTCTTTTAGGTATTCTGGGTCAGTTTCAGACCTTGATTGTGGCCCTGCCCGAATCTAGGCATGTTTGATTATTTCTTGTTTCCATTTTCTAAATGTTGCAACCCAGGTACAAAAGAGCTAAAATAGGATACAATAATGCCACTCTAGGTAATAAATGTGCTAGAGTAGTAACAAAAGTAACAAAACAATATCAAATAGTTTCTGGGTCAATTTTGAAGTTCTCAGTTTGGTTTCTTGGCTTGATTTTTCCTCAAGAGGCTTGATTTACCATATTTGGTGGTTTTTGGGCACTATTCTATTCAATTGTGATATGTATGAATTCATTTTGGCTCTGGAAAGTGGTTTTGTGCTTGTCCATTGAGGTATTGGTATGTTGCTCTAGCAAGTTGAGTGTGTCCTTGTTGTTGAGGAGGTTTATTTCATCTCCAACGAGAGGATATGACGTGCCTCGTTGTGGAGGAGTATCGTATGTTATTAGATTCATGTGTTTCCCTTTATTATGTGTGTTTGACAATATAGAGGCTCTTTTTATTGCTTCATTATGGCATTATGATCTTATGGCTTGATTACTTGATGCTTAGCCTTTGGGGAAAGATGATGGTTATCTTTTGTGAAGTCCGATTTATGATCCTTGTTATGTATTCTATGTTGAGCTTCATGTTGTTATTATTATGTATCTTGTTATGTTCTACCCTATGGTTATGGTCCATGGTTAAGAGAGTGGGCTCTTGCATGTGGAGGACCAAGGTCATGAGCATTAGATATCTAGAAAGGTGGTCTAGACCTATGGAGCCACATGAAGAGTTTATTTTGTAATTTTAAGTGATAACAATAATAATAATTGATTAGTGGGTTTTGGTAACTAGGAATTACTCTAATCAAGATAAATAATATGTTGTTGTATGCCCCAATCAAGGCATTATACCCTTGTGTGTTGTGTAGTGGTTACTCCCTTTTGGTATGACTAAAATTGGTCACCTCGTGAAGAAGATTTGGAATGAGTTGGTTAGTTTGTCTTGAGTTACTTTTTTATTTTGTGAATTATCATTGGGGTCAATTTGATTTTGGATCTCTTGTGTTTGGTTTGGCCACTAATTTCTTCTTTCGTTTGTTTGTGCTTGTGGTGGCACTTGTCACACTTTATTGCTTGATTGATTTTGCTAACAAATTTTCTTTCTTTTCATGATTTAATAATTGGATTTGAGGATCTTTCCTTTTGACTTCGTCTTTATTTTCCATAGTGGTCATTCCGTATGTTGACTGTTGTGGTCCCTCATTCTGTGTCAGTGTTGTCTCTATCATGTTCACTTGGAACCTTTGATAGTGTGTGCAAGGGAGGACACCGCATAGAAGTGCACTAGCTTAAAGAACAAATTAGGTAATGCTAATATCAGTTGAGTAAATGAAAACATGTTAATGGGATAAAATATACTAGTAACTTGTAAGATTTTATGAAAGTTGAAAGATAGAAGTGCATTCAAATTGAGGAATTTGTAATATATGAAGTAGATAAAAGCAAAGGAAACTGTTAATTTCATATCTTCATTGAGTGTTTATGTATATATATCATGCAAAGTGAATAATTTAGAATGCCTTGAATAATTGATTGGATGATAGATGCATAAGTGCCCGCATCAGAGTAGTGTAGAAAAAGCGTGGTAGGGATTGACAAGTGGAATATTACAATCTTACTTTCCTTTGAGATTTATAGAACATAAATTTCTGGTAAATGCGAGATTCTCTTGATTTTATTTGGTCTTGAAGGAAGTTTATTCGAAATTTCCTCATAAAATTTTACGGCATATGGCTTATTTAAGATGTGCTTATGTGTATTAAATTGTGCAAAACGTATATTTATTTTCTTAATTGCACTCAACTAGATGATTAAAGAAGTGTTGTCATGCTTGAATGATGTGAGTTGTTGTGATTCTTGCTTATAGATGCTAACTCGGATACATGAATTATAGTTTGTCTTTCAAAATATGGTTAAATAAGGTTCTCTTGAAGATATTTCAATGATTTATCATGCTTATTGTAACCAGTAAGAGCTTATGACTTGTTTTATCTCTTATGTAGCTTATTTACTTGGATAATCGAAGCATAGAAAGCGAATTGTTGTAGTCATTATCTTACTTGAGCTAGGAAATGTTTAGATTAAGAAGTTTTGTGTTTATGTGTGTATGTTTTCAACTTAACCCTTGGCGACTTCCAGGAGTAAGTCAAGCCCAAGGGGGGGAGGATGTAGTGCCTCTCCTAGACTTGCATTTTAATTTATGCATTGATAGACTTATTTAGACATATGATTCGTGCTTAGATGGTATTGATGATGCTAGTTACTCTATGTGGATCTATGTTAAATGATATGACTCATGGATTTATATGTGTTTGGTTTTCATGTGGATTATATGACATGATGTTATAATGGTACTAACCCTATTTCATGATCATGGTTTTATGCGATGATTTGATGTTATATTGTGTGACTGTCTTCGTGAGTAGAGATGATGTCATATCACTCATAGCGAGCGGGATATGATGTCACAATTCTCTATCACATGTCTTTTTATTATGATGCATATGTATTGTATATGTTGTGTTTAGTGTTGGATGCAAGTTTGTAGGTACTAGACATCGACTCCACTTAGCTTCACAGGTCTGAGTGTGTCTCTATACCAATGGCAAGTTGTCAGAGATGACATAGTTTCCCTCACACACTCTAGGTTTAAGTTGCATACCTTGCTAGTTACGCCACAGTGTAAGTTGATGTTAGAGTCTTGAGTTGTGATTGTCCCTTTTGTTGGCGTAGGGTGATGTGACTCTATGATTATTTATTTGGAGATGTGTGATTGTTTAATTATTCAATATTTATTTTGATTTGATTTGATTAATGTTTATTTGATTTATTGTTTAATTAGAGCTTAATTATTATTTATTGTAAAATGACTTTTATTTATTTATAATTTAATTGAATTTTATCGATTGTCAATTATTGGGTTTTATATTTATTTAATTTAATTTATTTTAATGATGCCTTTTTGGATTATTTATTTATGGCTATTTATTTAATTTTTGATATATAATTAATTAACATTATTTAGCAAGGCATTAATATTTTATTAATGGATAAATATTATTATCCATGGTTATTTATTTAATTAATGTTGTGGGCTATTATTTATTGGATTAATAAATATTATTATTCATGAATAATGACCTATCTTGGGGTTGCAAACTATTATTTAATTAATTATCTTTCTACCCCTCTTTGGCTAATTTTAAATAATATTAATCTACCTACCCTTTTATCTAATTGGTCGAATGGTGGGAGGTAGGTCAATAATATATTTATTTTATTTTCTTCCTCAAACTTTGCAAGGGTTGGTATAATATATGGTTTTTAGAAATATTCTGATTGGTCAATTGGTATTAAAATTTTGAGGTTTAATTTTTGGTATTTTTATGGTTTCTTGTGCATTCACGAGAGGTTGCTTTTTACTCCAGAGGCTTAATTTACCATATTTGGTGGTTTTTGGGCACTATTCTATTCAATTGTGATATGTATGAATCCATTTTGGCTTCAACAAGTGGTTTTTTTCTTGTCCATTGAGGTATTGATATTTTGCTCCAGCAAGTTGAGTGTGTCCTTGTCGTTGAGGAGGTTTATTTGCAGCTCTAACACGAGGATATGATGTGCCTCATTGTAGAGGAGTATTCTATGTTATTGGATTCATGTGTTGATTATGTGTATTTTACATTCTTGAGGCTCTTTTTATTGCTGCATTATGTCATTATGAGCTTATAGCTTGATTTCTTGATGTTTATCCTTTGGGGAAGGATGATGGTTATCTTTTATGTTGTCGCAATTATGATCCTTGTTATGTATTTTATGTTGACCTTCATATTGTTATTATGATGTATCTTGTTATGTTCTATCCTATGGTTATGTTCCATGGTTTAGAGAGTGGGCTCTTGCATGTGTAGGACCAAGGTCATTAGCATTAGCTCTCTAGGAAGGGGGTCTAGACCTATGGAGCCACATGAAGAGTTTATGTTGTAATTTCAAGTGATAACAACAATAATAATTGATTAGTGGGTTTGGGTAACTAGGAATTCTCCTAACCAAGATAAAGAATATGTTATTGTATTCTCCAATTGGACAGACCTAAGGAGATGGTTTTGTGATCTTAGATTGGAAAGACCGTTGGAATGGTAACCCGATCTCCCTTGTGTGACTCCAAGGTGGAGATAGATGCCACATTAGGTTAGCATGTGATGACAATCTACCCCACATGTGTCCATTATCGATATGCCTTTATTTTTTTATTATGCCTCTGGAGGTTTGGTTGATTTGATTCAACCTTGTGATGTGGTTGGAAGTTGTATATTTATGTTGGAGTTTTGTGATGTCATATTGTTCCTTTCGTTGTTAGGTGTCATCTTAGGTCATGAGTGTGAGTTGGTACCCTATGTCATCTCCTAGCATGGGGGGTGGTTCCTATTTGGTTCCACATGGTCAAGTGGTTTGATGTCTTCTACCATTAAGATATTATTCTTCTTGGATGTTAGCGTGCGTGGATTTGGATCTATTTCATCTCATCATATGAATGGATTATTTGGAGCATATTTTATGTAACTAGAATTGATATCATATGAAATGAAGGATACAATTGTAGAGAAGACTATGTATTTGGTATATTGAGAACATGTATAATAGGACTTGTAGCAGATTGATTTTATAATGAGATGTATTATATAAGATTGTTGTAAATGGATATTCAAATGTATATGTAGTTCTTGTTTAGATTGGAATTAAATGATTGAGAGATATGAATGTAATGTCTTGTGTATATCTTGTGGTTGGTAGTGAATATGTTAATAGTCATGTATGACTTGATTCATAAGATGTTAATCTTCAATATTAGTTATCTTAAGATATGGAAACAAATGAGTAATTGTGGATTTATATGGAATATATGAATTTTCAATATGAATGTCCTATGGTGATTATTTCTATGTACTAGAAATATTACTATTTATGATGACTTGTAATGTGGGATATGAATATGTGCTTATGTAAATTGTATTATTAATCATTAGATCGGGATGTAGAAAAAGAGATTATATGCTAGTTCCATGCGCACTTATGTACTTAGGCTTGATGATGTGGAATTATGCCCTTGTAATAAGATCTATATTGTAGAGTTGCTCGTCATGTTGGAATGAGACTCTATGTTGAATTAGTTGATTGGAATATTAGATTATGTATATTCTTGTAGTATCATATGACTCTTGAAGTTGTTTAGTAGCATGGAATCCTATTTGGAAGTAGATAAGTGCTTTCTATTATAATCTTGCATATGAATATGGATAGTAATCTTGGTGAGTTGTGTATTGGTTGTGCTTAAGGAAATAATATAGTTCCCTATATACGAGAAGGATAAAATGTATTTAGATTCATGATGGGTTTAAGTGATTAATCGATAAAGATGGGTATTAGGAACATTTGGTTGATAATTTAAAAATAAACCTAAAAGAGTATGAAATGTGATAGAGTTATGTATGTGTGATGATGATTTATCATAGTTGTATGGGAAGTGAATAATTAGTTAGATGATAGTATCTAGTTTTCTAGATGGATATGTGATGTAATAGAATTATGCTCAACTAGTGACATTGTGATACCTTAGGGAATGTATATATTGCAATAGATAATTTATTTACTAGGGTACAATTTGTTTTACAAGTAGTGTAAGAGTTGAATTTTACTCAGGGATAGGGTTCTAAAATTTGGTTTATAGTTAGGGTTAAGGTTTTATTTGACTTATTAGTTGGATTCAATTTGGTTGAAGGTTCAGGTTGACTTTGATTTAATGTTAATATGATTAGGGTTTGTTTTGGTTTAGGGTTAGGTTTAATTAGGCTTATAATTATTGTTTAGTTTGTTTTATGTTCTGATTAATTAAGAAAAATAGGTTTTCAGGACCCGAAACCTTTAACATTGGAAATTAAGATAAGTCATCAAAGAGCCCAGAACATAACAACCGCTTACAAAATGATTGGCAAAAAAGCTAGCATACCAAAAGGACAACAAAGGAAAGAAACAACAAAGAAACTAGGAAGGCACTACACAATTATATTCTTCAGACGGCCCTCTTCCTTTTTCACCAACTGGTCATAGGTAGCCGCAACAGCTTTGAGATCATCCATGTCCTTATTAGGCTTCTTTTCTTTCATTTTACCTTTGGTTCTAGTTTTGGGTCCTTGAGAATCTCCTGTGCCTTTTGTGTCAGGGTCAATATCCTGGGTATCCTTCTCATCCAATTTGCTGATGAGAGTTTTAGTATTGCCAGCAGAAACCTTTAGGATGTCTAAGCTTTTCTCTGCAATACTCTTGAGGCAATCCTCAATTTTGCTGACTTTACTGACAATGCCCGATATAGTTTGATTTATAGCATCAGCAAGAGTTTTCCTCTCCAGTAGGTCTTTCTCTATTTTCTCAAATCTAGGGTTGAAGGAGTCTCCTATATTTTTCAGCTTTTGCAATAGTATTTTTCAGATCCTCAATGTAATCAACCATAGTCTTCCCTTCCCCGACATTGATAGTTTCCAGAATCTGAATTTTGTGGCTGATCTTTTTGTTGTCATCCACAACTTTCTTGTAATTGATTATTAACCACTCCATGGTGTCCATAAAACCTTTCATACCCTCAGGAGGAGGGTTCAGGGCAAGATCAATCTTACCGGAGTTGTCCTGTTCCTTTTTTGGAGGGTCACCAACAGTAGCAGTGTCATCAACCCCATGAACCTCTCTAGTGATCACCTTCTCCAGGTTCTGTTCATCTTTTGAGATCTTTTCTTGCTTATGAGCCTCTAGCTCCTCCACATTCTCTACCTTTCTCTTATGTTTGTTTCTATTCTGAGTATGTACTTTAGTTTTCTTTTTTAGAGAACCCTGGGGTTTCTCCTTCTCTGAGTCTTCAGAGACCTCCTCCTCCAAGGAGGAGCTAATCTGGAGGATTTTGCCTTTAGGTTTTTTTCCCTTTGAGGAAGAAGGTCTAGTTTTCATGTATTTCCTCTTCTTACCAATTTCAAATTCCAAGTTATCCAAACTCTCCTCAAAGTCACTCGTTGGGTCACTATCGGAACCCTCATCCACAGAAAAAATAGAGTCCGACCCATCCTCCTCAGACTCAATAGAGGGCTACGGGCGGGCAATTTGGTTAGCCTTGAGATGGTTGTAAATAAGAACCATTAAGCCTTGATGCATGGAAGTTTCCCCCATAGGGTTCTCTTTATAGGCCTTAATGGTGGCATTCATAGAGCATAACAAAAAATAAGGAAAGTTAACCTTCTCATCATGCCTAAAATGATTCAGCAAAACAAAATGGTAGCCGTATACCTTAGTAAATCTACCATCCAATGTAATATAGTGCATAATAACAAAGAGGACCTCCCTCCAAGGTTTAACAAAAGCCCTAGGGGGATAGTAAATTTTACTTAGCTTCACCAGTAATTTTTTCTCCTTATCGGTTTCAGGATATCTGTCAATGGCCTCCTTACTCACTTTTTTGTCTCTATAGAAGTTGCTTCCTTCCCTTCGGAGTGCTGTGGCTTGGGCGATAAGATCTTTATCTATGACAACAGACTGGTCTCCCATTTTCAAAGTGCCCTTTCTCCAGTTTTTGCAGAAGAAACTGGTGACTATGCCATCCCGTCCATGGAGTCTCTCCATAAATTAAGAAAACCCACTTGTCTGCAAAATATTCCAGACCTCCTCCTTCTGCTTCCATTCCTTGCAGCTTCTAGGTTCGTATCAACGTCTGTTTCTGCCCATGTTTTCGCTGTTCAAAGCAGAAAAATGAAACTTGCAAAGAGTTTTAGACAAAAAGTTTCTCAGAGCTACCAAATTTACCCAGAAAGCGTGAGAATTGATGGAATTAGTATTATAATAAATGGCGCTGACAATATTATAATAACTTGGAGTACTCCATTTAGTCCGTTTCATTATTGTTTTGTCCATCAAAAATCTTTGGAGTGCTACTATATCGGTCACTAAAAATGATTAGTCTGATATCCTCAAGGAGTCCTTGTTCTCTCGTCCACGTAATCATTTCATCTTTATTGACCGCCACGTTGGCTGCCCAGTTAGCAGACCCATTGGCTTCACGGTAGATATGAGATATGTAACTTTTTTCAAAAGTGTTGATAAGGTCTCTAGCGGCTTTTATAATATTATTGATAGACCATGAGGGCTTAGAGGTCCCCTTGAGACATTTAATGATGTTGTTTGAATCCACTTCAATCCATATGAAGGGGAAAATCCATTTTTTCTCCCTTTGTTTGACTGCCTATTGGGACAACAATCATTTCCTTGCATATACCTTTGTCATCTCTAAGAATAGCTCCACAACCCACATGGCCCGAATTAACTTTTGCAACACCATCAAAATTGACTTTGAACCAACCATGAGGGGGAGTTTACCATCTTGCTTCAACTCGTTTGTTTTACTTGGGGTCAGAGCTGCCAACATTCTTCAAATTCCAGGAACTTAAAATGTTAGATTCCAAGGGGTTGGTCAAAAAACAGGGACCCCCAATGATCCCAATATTCTCCACAATTGGCCATTGTATTTTCTGGAACACAATATCCTGATTGAGGGACGTGTCCCTGAAGATATGATTGTTTCTTTCTTTCCATAATCCCCATAGAATGTGAGGAAGTGATAGCTGCCATAGAGATCTCAAAAAGGAGTTAGACCAATGAATATTCTAGGAGTAGAACAACTCACTGATAGTTTTAGGAAACACCCAATCAATGCTAAAACTTTTAAGAAGTCTTTCCCAAATCGAGGCAGAAAAGGAATAGTGGAGAGCTAGGTGGTCCACTGACTCTTCCTCCTTAAGACACAGAGCACATCTATTAGGAAAGACAAAACCTCTACCCTTGAGGTTATCTAGGGTCAAGATTTTATTTTGAATAATAGTCCAATAGAAAAAGTTGATTTTGGGGGTCAGACCCTTAATCCAAACTTTAGACCAGAAAGGATTATCAGGAGGGGTGGAGGAGAGAACACCATACATTGAAGAAACAGTAATGATACCTTTGGGTTCATATTTCCAAATAAGGGAGTGTTCCTCTTTGTTCAACCAGACCGAAGACAAGTGGATCTTGAGCTTTATGAGGCTTGGATGGATACTTTCAATGTTTTGCCATTTA
Organism: Cryptomeria japonica; assembly: GCF_030272615.1. NCBI lineage: Eukaryota > Viridiplantae > Streptophyta > Pinopsida > Cupressales > Cupressaceae > Cryptomeria > Cryptomeria japonica. Next base: position 2,082,011 of record NW_026728835.1, on the reverse strand, counting down.
TTGCCAGACCAATACCCTTCAACTAAGGTGCCAAAAATTCTAATACAGGATGGAGCATGAGGTGCCCATTCAGGGAAATCAGTCAAGGGTTTATCAAAAAGCGAAGGGTCTTCCCAAAATTTAACTATCCTACCATTTCCAACTTTCCATATAACTCCTTTAGCACTTCTTTCTCTGCACTTAGAGGCATGATTCCATATATGGGACCTATTAATACTAATTTCTGAATTGATAAAAGAAGAAAGAGAATAGAACAGAAGAGAGTACTTACTTCGCCATATTTTACACCATTCAGTATCTGAATGGAACATTCTCCAGACTTTCTTGGACAAGAGAGCTTCATTTAAGGTTTGGATTCCTCTCAGGCCCAAACCTCCTTTACTTTTCGGTCTGCATACCAGATCCCAAGACACAAGAGACATTATTTTCTTGTCCTCAACCCCCGACCATAGAAATTTTCTTTGAATTTTCTCAATTGCATCAACATACTTAACTGGAATTCTGAAAAGGCTTAGGGCATGGATCGGTATGCTTTGAAGAGAAGCTTTTAGAAGTTGAAGCTTTCCAGCTTGACTCAAAAGGGCTCCTTTCCAACCAGCTAATTTTTTATGAAATTTATCCACTAATGAGCTCCAAAAAGGATCAGGATGTGCAATTCTCATGGGGAGGCCAAGATAAGTTGCGGGAAGATCAATAATCCTACATTCCAAGATTCTGTTGATTCTTTGTTGTCTTCTCTCAGGAGTATTAATGAAAAAAACTTCACTTTTGACCCAATTAATGAGCTAATCAGAAGGTGAGGCAAACTTACAAATAGTTTTCTTCAGGGTTCTAGCTTTAGAGATACTTGATTCCCCCATAATAATAGTATCATCCACAAACTATTGATGGGAGCAAATAAGGTCAGCAAAAAGAAGGTTGGAGTCCTTTAAAAGATCCTTGTATAACCATATTTTCCATGGACCTTCCAAAACATTCAGCCATAATGATGAAGAGGATAGGGGAAATGGGATCCCCTTGCCTTAGTCCTCTAGAAGCTTGGAAAAAGGGGGAAGGGGAACCATTAGCAAGAACATCAAAAGAGGCTGAAGTAATAAGCTGGTTGAAAAGGTCAACATATTTTGTGAAAAAACCATAAGCCCTTAGAACCTTCACAAGAAAAGGTCAGTCAACCTGGTCGTAGGCCTCAGAGAGATCAAGCTTAAGGATGAGACCCTGCTTCTTGGCCCTAACAAGAGAATGAATATTCTCATGGATAGTTATAATCGAGTCGAGAATTTGTCTACCAGGGACAAAGCCATTTTGCTGATGATTAATCAGAGAAGGAAGGACAACCAGAATTCTGGTGGTAAGAACCTTGGAAATAATCTTATAAAAAGAGTTGCATAAACTAATTGGTCTAAACTTGTCCATAGAGTTTGCACCTTGGATTTTGGGAATGAGAGCAATGAAAGTACCATTGATTTCTTTCAAAAGTCTCCTATCCCCGAAAAATTCCTTGACCCCATTGGAGACATCTTTCCCGACTATGTCCCAGAAATCTTGGAAAAAGAACAAGGGGAAACCGTCTGGACCGAGAGCTTTGTTACCATCAAAGGAAAAAACAACATTTTTTATTTCCAAGATCGAAGGAATGGAAGAAAGGGAAACATTCATCTGTTCATCAATGAGACAAGGAATATTATGAAGGAAAGAAAATTGAGCATCAGCATCCAAACTTAATATTAAGGTTTAGTTTGATTTAATGTTGAATAGTAAGGTTGAAATTTATTTAGAAAAGGGTTCCTTTTGCTTTAAGGTTTAAGGTCAATTTCATATATTGTTAAGTTTAATTTTTTCTTAGGTTGGAATTTGGGTTAAGTTTGAATTTGGTTTAAGGTTAAATTTGGCTTAAGCTTAGGGTTCCATTTGGTATAATGTTACTTTCTTCAATTTGGTTTGGTATAATGCATAGTTTAACTTATGCAACATTTGACTTATAAAGCTACAATAATTTTTACTTTAAAAAATTAAATTCAAAATATGTACATATTTTCAACAATAAACCTCAATGAATACATAAGAATGTGAATTTTTTAATAGATCTTGTGAAGTTACATTTGGATAAAATGCCACCTATATTAAAAATGTCATGATTAAAATGAACAGAAAAATATAGACATGAATCTAATTCACATAAATGTATATTGCCAATTATATTTGAACTCTTTAAAATATTTTAATAAAAACATTAATCTATATGAAAATAAGTTCAATAGTTAATAAATTTAATTTTTGTTTTACACAGATTAGTATTATTATTTATGTAATGCACTTTATATGAATTTATGTATTGAGCAAACAAACATACAAAGTGGAAGAAAATATTCATGAGGTACTTTATAAACCACAACCTCTTAGTAACCACACATACAATGAAATTTTCACACTATATTCTAATTTTGAAAATAAAAGTTAAAAAATCTTGATGCATGCATAGGATAATGGTGAGCATATTTACGTTCTTCTCCGATAATAAATCCCAATTTATTGTAACGTCTAAATTTAAATTTTTGAGTACCATAGAAATTTTTAAAAAATACCTCTCAAATAGATAAATTAAATAATTAGTGTTCTAATTTTAAGATGAGATAACTATTGAACAAAACAAAATTGAAAAGTCAATTTAAAAAAAAAATTAATCATGGATCTAACTTGACAATTCTTATAACTATCATAATAATCTACACAAAATAAACAAAAATAAATCTGAAAATATATTTGTAAATGTAATTATGATTGCTAAATAAAATATCTATCTAGTAAATAAGTAAGTCTTATATTTTCTTTTTATACACAAATCATTACATATTCTAAAATCAAACTAACAACTAATGAGGTCTTAAATTCTGCTTGCAGTACTTCTACTAAAAGTCACTGTCATTTTTAGGCTAGATGACATTTGTCAAAATCAAATTTTCAGTTCTAGGATTGATGATGTCAAACCAATATAGGCACTCAAAGGTGTGTCAGTGCAGATACCAAGTGTCAGTGTCTTCATTTCTTTTTGGATAGAATTAGTAGATTCTTTGTGTCCATGTTAGAATTTGTTCTCTAACAATCTTAGAATTAGTATATTCAGGAAAACTACTAATTGTCCATGGTAGTGGAGGCTTGATAGGCCAATAGTACTCATCTATGATCCTCTAAGCAATGTTGTTAAATAAAGCTACCCATTTTGTTGGATTATAGTTTGATAATCAATTTCAAGTCTCATTGGAGGTCACAAAAACCAAAGTTCTCTTGGAACAAATTGTACATTTGTTGGATCACAATATTCATAACTGATTAATTCTATGACTTCGGGATCTCTGTAGAACTGATTAAAATTTCTAAGAGCTGGTGGTCAATAAGTGATTAACCCTCCCTCTTGTAGAAATCTTTTAGAAGACAAATATGCATTTCTTTCTGCATTATGGATTCTTTAAAAATCACTATGTTGGTCCTATGGCTTAACATATTTCTTTTGTTGAATTATAACCCCTGCATGCAACACAAACAAAAAATTTGGGATTAAAATAATAACCAATTCAAATCTTAACACTAAACAATTTTAAACCCTAAACATAAATTTAATTGAATATGAAACCACATAAACTTTATCTATATCATTTGAAATAGTAATTAATGAGGTGTGATAAATTTCACTATATAGTTTTTACTCCACGTTCTTAATATTTAATCAACTATATAGTTTAATCCATCTCTAATTTTTGTAAGCATTAAGTATTAATTAATATTATTTTAACATTTTAAAATAGTTTATAAAACAGAGATGAAGAGAGATAATTAATGTAAATGTTTTGTAATATTAATGAACAATTTATTTAATTTCATAAATTTATGATTTTTTTTTTTAAATGTGCATATGATATAGTAAATTAACTCAATCTTGAAACAATTAATATAATTTAAGTTTACTATAATTTTAAAATACAAAACAAAAAATACTTTTCAAATTATAGAAGGTCCTCTACAATATAATTGTAATGCTATTTGAAAAGATAAAATTTAATAAAACTATACATAAGAATTATTCATATTAATTTAGTTTGGATATTTTACAAAACATAGATGAAGATAGATAATTAATTTGAATGTTTTGTAATATTAAATCAATAATTTATTTAATTAAATTAATTTATGAACATTTTGAAATGTGCATATGATAGAGTAAATAAGTCATTTTGGAAACAATTAATACAATTAAAATTTACTATCATTTAATAATACACAACACCAATTACATTTGGAATTATAGAAGCTCATTTACAATACAATTGTAACACTATTTGAAAAGATAAATTTTATAAAATTATACATAAGAATCATTCAAAATAACTTAGTCTGGCCACTATACATCTATACATTCTTCTATATAAGATTTATTGAAAGTAAATAATGGTATATAATTTCCATACTTCTAGGTTTCAATAAGAAGTTGTGGATCAAAGTTTGACAATTCAATGTTTCGCATTAGTTTTCCTTCTATATTGTATACTAAAATTTTCTCTCCGGTAATTAATATGCATCCATTGTCATGTACTCTATCCTGTAATTTTTTTGAGGTAAATCAATATGTAAAGGAAACCATATATTTGTTTCTTCATCTTTTATTTCATCTTTTTCTAACTTCCACATTTGATGAGATTCTTTGTCAATTAACACTATACAATTGTCACATCCATCTATTTCCCAGGAGGTAGTAAAACTTTTCTAGTGTATCATAACATCATAATAATTTTGATAAGCTTTTCTTTGTTCTTCTTTAGAGATGAAACCTATAATTGATGTGTACATTGTAGTACAATCAGGTGACGATGGAATTATCGTCCATGTTAATATAGCATAATTGAATTAAACAATATCACCATTATTTGTATGATTTCTCATCCAATAAAATCTTCCTTTACATCCAAAACCTATTTGTGTTATATAAATTATAAATATATTAATATTATTTTATTTTATTTTCAACCCATATTTTAGCTTGATTATGTAGTGATTAATATTTTTTTTCCTTTACATTTCTAATTTTTTCTTTATTCTATCTTGTTCTTATTTATTGTATTTATAATTTTTATATTTTGGTAGTAAAACTTTTTTGTTGCTTTTTAAATTGCATTTTTATAACTTCTAATATTAAATCCGAAAATTGTTTCACTAGTTAGTTGAAAAACTTTATGTCCATAAATTTGTTTTTCCACGATGAATGTTTTTTACAACTACATTGAGATTGCTTAAGTTTTTACTATTTAAATTATGTCTTTTTGTTGTTCTCGTTAATTGTATTTCATTTATAATTTGTATTGATTTAATATATATTTTTAATTTATAAGTTATATTTAAGAAATAGAGTATATGTTTTTTATTTAAAAAAATAATTAAACACATCTATTTTAATTAATTATATTATTTAATTTAATTAATTATTATATTATATTATTAAAAAATGGGAATGCCCCGGTGGGCTTGGGAGCGCTCCTCCCCAAATTCCCTGCAGGGGTGTAGGGTTAAACACACCTCACAATGGCAACAAGTCAATTTAAAAATAAATAAAATTACGGCAATGGGGGCGGCTCTATGTATGGGCTCTAATAAACATTGACAAGCATACATTATGACAATGCTACAGATTCGTGTTGGGTGCAATCTTAGAGGGTAGGGATGGTAGGGGCAATCTGTCGCCTAGGTAGTCAGTGCCCAGTTAATGTACCACCTCCTCTTATGCTTGCACTATGATTGTCTTATCCATATCCCTGCACATCGAGTCTCCTTGTACCCCAACAGATGCCTCCCAAAATGCATGTTTTAGAAGAAATTTGTGACAAAAAAAATCTCCCTAAGTTGTCAATGGATTAACCCATTGATAATGTTAAGTATTGAATTACATTGTAGAGTTGAGTGTTGAGGTTGTTTTCAAATTGAATGTGGCAATTGTGCCACATATTAATTTATTTTATTTTAAATTCACGTGGCTTCCACAGTTCATGAAGATCATTAGTAATTTTTTGGATTTAATTGTTAGATTTTTTCATCAACATATTGGATCATACCACATGTTCTATTATCAAGATGAAATACATATAGAACAAAATTATCACTTGTCCTATTCATAGGTGCATCTAGAGTGGGATTGACCTCCTCCTATGACACTTGTAGCCAAATCATGGTAGTGTTTGAAAAATTCAGGATAAGTGAATGCACAATAATGAATGGCCTCAACTATTACCATAGCATTGTTGGTGACCAGTGTATCTCTTGGTCATGCTTATCCAACACTCCCTTGGGATCAACCATTAACATTTTATGTTATCTCCTTTCACGTCAATTAGATAGGAAGGGGTAGAGTAATCAAGCATGTCAGAGTATGTACCATTATTGTTTCCAATTTTGGCTTGCTATGATAGTATGTAGTACATAGGATACATTTTGGGAGATGTTTTTGATTAAGTAAAAACAGGTTTTAAGGGACCCGAAACCCGATTAAATTCAAAAGATATTCAAGAAGGAAAGAAAACAAGACAGCTGCAAAAGACCAGCAAAAAAACCAGCAACAGAGAAAAGGACAACAAGAGGCCTGCAAGAAATTGACCCCAAGCCCAGCATTACAAGATAATTAAAAACTCTTCATAGTTTCCTCAACATTCTGTACCAAGAGCATCATTGCCTTCGCCACTTCCCTCAGGTCGTTGTTTTCCTGTCCAATCTGACTCTCTTTCATTTTGGTGTCCTTCTCAATAGTGGTCTGCCTAGTTCTGCGCCTAGGGTTCTGATGGGTAGGGCTGGAAGTTGGAGCATCTTCTATAATTACCAGGTTCTTATCTTGATTTTTCTTTTCCAAATGATCCACCAGCGCATTCATATTCTGGGAAGAAACTTTAAGGGCCTGGAGGTTGTGGTTCATAAGGCTTTTCAATGCCTTCTCATTACGGGCAATCCGGGTGTTGACATTGTCTTTGTCCACCTCCACCTGCTCTTTCATACTTCTAATAACATCCTCCAAATGTTTCAGGTCCCCTTTAATCATATCTTTCTCCAGCCAGTCCTCCATCTCCATTTCCTCCTCCGCTTCACTGTTTTCTGTATCCTCATTCTGTTTCCCAGAGTCAGAAATCTTAATCAGCTTATTGATCTTATCTTCCAGCTCCCTTTGCTTACCCTGCATACTGGTGATGTTTTCAACAACCCATTTCTGGAAATTGAAGAATTCAAGAGTGCAGTTGCGGGCGGCGTCCAAGATGGTGTCCGCAGAGTCCTTGCTCTATTCAGTCTCCTCAACGTTAGGGTTGTCATACTCCTTAGGATTTAGAGCCTCATTCTCGCTTTCCAAACCCTTAGGGTTAGAGTGAGGGTTCTCAGAATTACCCCCTTCCTCCCCTTCACCATAGTTCTTATCCTTGTTTTGGTAGATGTTATCCATTAGCATCACTTCAGTTTGACACCCATCTTGCATTGAGATCTATATAGTGCATACGCTACATTTTGGGAGATGTTATCCATTAGCAATAGCATCACTTCATTTTGACACCCATCTTGCATTGAGATCTATATACCTACTGTAGGGTAAAATCAAAGAAATTTCACCTCATCATTTACCTCAAACATTCCAAAATATAATAAAATGACAATTTTATGTACTTATAATGTTATTTAAAGTTTCATTTTTATTGAAAAAGAGGAATAAGAAGATTACAAGGGCACATCAAACTAAAAGAATTGTAGTTGCAAATAGCTGCAAACATCTTAATTTATATAAGGATTTGATGTGATTTTTTTTTAACAATGAAAGTGGTATGCATTTATTATGGTAGTAGTTGTAGTAGTTGCAACAATATATATGCACATTTATGGTTTTGCAACTATATATATTCCATTTTCCATAATTTTTTTATAAATATAAATGTGTTTATATATGCATATTTTTCATAGTAGGACAATCTCATGGGATATGAAGATAGTCAGGAAAAAGGAGAATTTTCCAAAATAGATGGCATTCAAATTCATAAAGTTCCACCTTTAAGACAAGTAGCTCTTCCAAAAAAGTGAAAATGAAGAGCTTGTTCCCATCATTATGTGAGAAGATTTTCCATCAAAGGTAGCCCAATTCTTGTTTTTTGTTGTTCTCTTTTACATTGTGTGAAGATGGTTTAATTGTTAAATTCTCTCTAAATAGGAAGGGGTTTTCTAAAATGAAGAAAAAATTAAGCATGCAAGAAAAGGATAAGCTCTAGCTCCAAGTTTTGGAGAATTAACCTACTTGTTGTATGGGACCTTTCCGCATTTGTTTGATAGTGCTCTTAAGAAAGTTTAAGAATTTCTTGCAATTAAAATGATCCCATGTTGTATTTTATTAAATTGTTTCAATATATTCATATGTTTTTCTCTTTTTTAGTTGTGATGGTGAAAAATGGGATTGAGTAGTTTAGGACCTTACCCCACTATCCTCCACACATTGGAATACGGAAGAGCCTAAGGAAGTGATTCACTTTGACTACTTCTTGTAAAAGAGAGTCAAGGAATACTTTTAGGGTTCCTATTCCTTTGTTGCTATGAAAGGGAAATGGGCTAAATGCAAAGTAATGACAAACTAGGCTAGTGAAATAAATGAAAATGACTATGTAAATTGCAATAATAGAGAAATACAAAATTGAAATCGAGACACAAAGTATAGAATTGAAGAGGAAATTTGGATGTGCACTTGACATTGCAATTTGAGTCTGATTGAGTTGGACCATACGCCATGGTCCCTATTGCAGAGCTGACCTATACCTCTGGAATTCGCAAATTCAAGTCTTGATCTGCAAAACTACCAAAAGTTGCACAAAAATACAAAGGACCGGAGCTTTGGGCGCCCTAGTCATAGTGATATGGAGCCTGTTTTTGGATCTAAGACTATGCCTATGAGTTTTGTCTTCTCGAAAGTCCGTAGCTCCATTAAAATCTTGTAAATGTACCTACAAGTTGTGAAATTGTGTATGGGTGGCTACATAGGGTTTTTCCTTAGTCAAACCCCTTGTTTTGGAGATTTACACCTCAACAAATAGCCAATAATGTAGTGAAATGTGTGTGTTCTATAATATTATGTGCTTACAAAATCCTAAATGAGCTAAAATGCAAGAATTAGAGTTCCATCCTACGTTATGAGCATAAAACCCTAAGTGAATGTAAATGCTTTAAATAAAAAATGCAATAATGGATCTAAAGTATGCATGTAAATATGAAAGCAAGCATTGTGAAACTATATAAAGATATGAAAATAACATGAAACCATACCAAACCCTAAGAGAGAGGTACAAGCCAATCAACAGTCGGTGATCTCCTATTATTCTTAAATATCCTCAAAGATTCAATTGATGATTAAAATGGTTGATGAAGACTTGATGGATGCTTGATTTGCTAAATGAAGACTCCACATAACCCGTACTTTCATTTCATAAGAGGCTCATTCAATTGCTAAATTTGTGGATCCTTCAAATGAGGAAATAAAAGGTTTTATATAGGATAAGTGCACAAAGATGGTGGTCAGAAAAGTGGACACGGCAAAAAAAAAACATGAAAAACACCAAAACGAGCACGGGGTATTTCAAATTTAAAGAACCCCGTACGCGTTTAGACTCATTTTGCCAAGCCTAACCAAAGCTAAACCGCGTACATGGTTTAAAAACTAAAACTGCGGACGCGGTTCTATCTATCAATAAAATGCAATTCATTTAGTATTCCATTAGGTTTTTCAGTAGGATATATACATAAAATAGAACATTTAAGTATATATTGTCAGGATGTTTGAGAGTGGTTCCAGATCTCTAAGAGTTATAATGCAGATTCTAGTTTTTTGAGTATTTTTATAAATTTCAGACAGTAAATTTCAGCAATCAGCATGCTCATATAAACATTATCTCTCTCATCTCTTTCCTACATTCCCCCTCTCTCTTCCTTAACCCCTACCTTTTTGTCTCTTAGGCATCTCCCTCTCTCGGGTATCTCTCCGTCTCTTTCTCATCTCCCTCACCCTCTTTCTCTCTTTCATATTTCCCTCTCTTTCTCTCCCTCTCTCAAATATCTCTATCTCTCACTCTCTCCCCCTCCCTTAAGTGTCTCTCTGTCTCTCATTCTCTCCCTCTCCATCCCCCTCCCTTTCTCTTCCTTTGTCAAGTATTTCTTTCCCTCTAACTCTCTTTCTCTCTCCCCCTCTCACTCCATTTCTCTCAAGTCTTTCTCCTTCTGTCTATCACATCTCTAGCTATCAACCTTTATCTATCTCTCTCTCTCTCTCCCATTCTTTCTCTCTTAAGTCTCTCTCCCTATCTGCCTCTATCTCTGTATCTCACTCTCCTCCTCTATCAAGTCTCTCTCTCTCTCTCTCTCTCTCTCTCCCATTCTTTATCTCTGAAGTCTCTCCCTCTCATTCTCATTCTCTCTATCTCACTCTCACCTCTCAGGTGTCTCTCTCTCATTCTCTCCCTCTCCCCTCTCCCTCCCTCTCTCCCTTTCTCATTACCTCTCTTTCTCACTCTCTCCCTCTCTCAATCTCTTTGCACCTCTCTCTCTCTAGTCTCTTGTAATATCCTCCCATTCCTTCCTCCCTCTCACTCAGACTCTCTCTATCTCTCACCCTCTCTCTCTCTCTCTCTCTCTCTCTCTCTCTCTCTCTCTCTCTCTCTCTCTCTCTCTCTCTCTCTCTCTCTCTCTTTCTCTCATATTTCCTCCCTTCACCTCTTAGGTCTCTCTTTCTCTCCCAATCCCGCTATCCACCTCTCTCTCTCTCTCTCTCTCTCTCTCTCTCATTTATCTCTTGTCTCTCCCTCTCAGTCTCTATCTCTCTATCTTTCTCTTCTCCTCTCTTAGGTGTATCTCTTTCCCATTCCCTCCATCTCCTCCCCCTCTCTCCCCCTCTACGGTCAAATGGTATTCTCAAGGGTCATATGGTATCCTAGGGATCCATGCATGTGTCCTAAGGGGTCATAAGACACCATATGACCCACAACAGCACATAAGAGGTCATATGGAGTCCCAAGGGGTCATAAGACACCATATGACCCATAATGACACCAAATGGTGGCCTAAGGAGTGATAAAACACTATATGACCTCTTAGGACACCATACGACCGATAACGATACCATATGGAGTCCTAAGGGGTCAAATAGTGTCCTAAGGGGTTGTAGGAGACCATATGACCCCTTAGGACAACATATGACCCCTAATGACACCATATGGTGTCTTAAGTGGTCATAAAGTGTCCTAGGGGTCATACAATACCATAAGACACAAAATGATACCATATGGTGTCCAATGGGTCATAGGACACCATATGACCCTTAGAACAAAATACGACCCCTAAAAACATCTAAGGGGTCATATGGTATCCTAAGGGGTCATAGGGGATCTCTTAGAACACCATAGGAGCTATAATGATACCAAATAGTGTCCTAAGGGGTCATAGAACACCATATGACCCTTTAGGGCACCATATGGTGTTGTTATGGGTCGTATGGTATCCCGAGGGGTCATATGGCATCCTATGACCCCTTAGAACACCATATGATGTCGTTATGGGTCGTATGGTGTCTTAAGGGGGAAACAATATGACCTCTAATGACACTGAAGGGATCATATGGTGTCCTAAGAGGTCATAGAATACCATATGACCCTTTAGGACACCATACGACCCATAAGGACACCATATGACCCGTTAGGACACCATAAGACCCATAATGACATGTAAGAGGTCATATAGAGTCCTAAGGGGTCATAAGACACCATATGACCCCTTAACACACCATACAACCCATAATGACACCAAATGGTGTCCTAAGGGGTCATAAAACACTATATGACCTCTTAGGACACCATACGACCCATAATGACACCATATGGAGTCCTAAGGGGTCAAATAGTATCCTAAGGAGTCGTAGGAGACCATATGACCCCTTAGGACACTATATGACCCGTAATGACACCATATGATGTCCTAAGTGGTCATAAGGTGTCCTAGGGGTCATACGACAACATAAGACACATAATGATACCATATGGTGTCCTAATGGGTCATAGGACACCATATGACCCTTAGAACACAATATGAACCCTAACAACATCTAAGGGGTCATATGGTATCCTAAGGGGTCATAGGACACTATATGATCCCTTACCACACCATAGGACCTATAATGACACCAAATAGTGTCATGAAAGGTCATAGAATACCAAATGACTCTTTAGGACACCATATGGTGTTGTTATGGGTTGTATGGTGTCCTAAGGGGTCATATGGCATCCTATGACCCTTTACGACACCATATGGTGTCGTTGTTGGCATATGGACACTCCAATGAGACATTGTGTGTGATTGAAGGTTTTGTCATTGATGGAAACCTTGTAATCCTATGGCACCAACAAGACATTATACTGGCAAAGTATAACATAGGCAAGATAGTGCACCGGCATCAGAAGATCACTCTACACCGGCACCAGCACAGAGGCCGACAGGATTTTTGATATGTAATATTTTGTTTATCATTGTAAGCCGACTTGGCAAATTGTAAAATGACTCTTGTATATAAAAGAGATCATTGTAGGCATTTGTAGGATATGGATAGAAAGCAATAAATAAATTATAAGGTAGACCTAATGTGTGAATTGTAGGTCAAGGGTATATGTAAAGAATAGAGCAAGAACCGGTACTGAATCTGGCATTGAAGATGCTATTGTAAAGCAATACAGAATATTGGATTTGTGTAAATCCTCATTGTAAGTTAGTGTGACTTCTTATTGAGCAGTGAACTCTAGGCAGTTGGCCTTCCTGCATGTGCAGGTCCCTATTGTAAGTAATATTCTCTTATTGGCCAGTAAGTGAATATTGTGGGTCACAAATCCCACCGAGGTTTTTCCCACACTGGGTTTCCTCGTTAAACATCTTGTGTTATGGTGTTCTTTTCATGTGGATGCTTTTGATTCTGTTATTTGCATTAATTCTTGCATACTGGTATACTGTTACTTTATATTCTGCATATTCAGTTTTAAGAAAATTTCATTACCGGTCAGATACTGATTCACCCCCCCTCTCAGTATCTGTGGGAACCCTAACAATTGGTATCAGAGCCTGGTCCTCTATTTTCAGAAGCCTAACAGCTTGAGGAAGATCTTGACATCGGTAAAGATGGAAAATCTGATGAAGCAACTTGAAGGAGCTCTTACTGACTATGATGCAGAGAAGTTAAAAAATATCAAATTAGAAGATGATTTAAAAGCAGCTCAGGACATTATTCAAGCACTTCAAGAAAATCTTATTGTTACAAGAAACAAGAGAAGAGAAATTTGTGAAAAATTGCAAAATGAAAATGATGAAAAGGAATCACTAAATGATATGATAAGCAAATTGAAACAAGAGATCATGACAACAAAAAATGAAATGCAGGATATGACTATGAGATTCTGCAAAGAGATTGAGGACAGAAAGAAGAATGAAGAAGAATTGACTAGAAGACTAAGTGATGCAGCAAATGAGAACACAAGACTTAGCTATGAAAATGACATGTTGAAGATAGATCTGATGCATACTCAAAATGACTCAAATGAACTAATGAGACAAAAAGAGATCTTGGAAACTGCAAAGCAACACAAAGAAAAATTCAAGAAAAGATCAGAAGAACTTGGTACCTTATTGAAGAATAAAAAACCCAAAGGTGACACTTCTGGAGTTGGATTTGAAGTTGGAGAAAGCTCCGGTACTGCAAATACCCAGGATCAAAGCAAACCGGTAAGACCCTCTAATACTTACAAATTCAATGGAAAATGCTTTAGCTGTAATAAATATGGTCATAGGGCAAATGAATGTAGATCTAGGAATTATCAGAACATCAAACCTCCCACCGGTCAATGCACCAAATGCAACTAACTCTGAAAAATGCAGAATTAATGTAAGATGTTATGTTTGTGGAAGATTTGGTCATTTATCAAATAAATGCAGAACACAAACCGACATAGGTTATGGGAAAGCTATTCAGAAAAATATTGTAACTTGTTATGCATGTAACAAGATTGGTCATATTGCTAAATTCTGTAGAAGTAAAGGTACACCAGTAGATAACAAAAGTACTAGCTTGAAAGGTAAAGAAAAGGTTGAAGAGGTTAAGCAAGAATTTTCAAAGCAATGGATTAGACAAGGTGATCTAAATATTGGGGTTACTCCTCCACCGGTAGAACCAACAAATGCTTCACCGGCAGGACAATATGATGCTCCACCGGTAGGACAGAGCAATGCTCCACTGACAGGATGTTCTTCATCAAATTGAAGAAAATTATCTTGAGGGTTTGGCAATTTAATGACACATGTGCTATTATTCCCTCGGTTAAAGAAAATAAGTTGAAAATCCTTCATTACTGGCAAATAAAGTTGAGTTAATACATTGCCGGCAAACAATTAATGTGGTAGGTAGCAGAAAAGACTTTATAAAATAAGGTTTTTGGCTCCATTTCATTTCACTGTGAATTCAAACTTTCAGAGAGTGCGAAGATTTCTGAGCTAAGGCATTCCGAGCAAAGAGGCAAAGCACTTCAGCAATCAATCTGTCCAAAGGAAGAAAAAGGTATTTATCATCATGGCATCCTCCTCTTCACCTGAATTCATAGCAAACCCTACAGTAGTTGAGGTTATAAAATGACCTAGGCCTGTGTTTCAGCTAGTTCCCGAGGTAGCTAAGAAAGATGACAACACAGGTGCTTTTTCCCAAATTCCAAAGGGTGTTGTTTATGCAGAAGACCCTAGAATGTATATTCATTGCAACATAGAGGAATTAGGTGATGAAGAAATCAAAAACATGTATAAATCTGTTATATGTGACAATGCCAGAAATGTGAAACCTGAACATAAAATTGTTGAAACCCTAGGATTCACTGAAATCCTCTGCATTCCTGAATTTCCCAAGGAAGTGGTTAGGATAGTTCTTAGCAGGGTACATGGCTCATTCTTTTGGCTTGACTCAGTGCATAAAATTACAAAGGTAGATGTGAAAGCAGTAACAGGGTTACCTTCCACCGGTACCAGACCCGACAAAACCAAGAAGGTCTCCAATGACCTAGTAATGAAATTAACTGGTGCAACATCCAACAAAAGATCATTGAGGGTTAATGATGTGACCGATACAAATGTGAGATTCATTAGCATGATTCTAGGTTACAAAGCAACTCATGCAAATAGGCTTAACTCTGTTTCTAGTTTATGCATAAAAAGTGCTTATGACATGGTTAAGGACAATGTAAAAATTGATATCTGTGAATGGTTAAAAGATGAGTTAATTGACAATTTGGCAAAAATCAAGAAGGATAAGAAAGGAACCTTTAGATTTGAAAATTTGCTTGTATGCTTAATGTTACATATAACCAAACAAGCTCCTGGTATAGGCTATAAGGAGTTTGGATTCAACATACCGGTAGGAAGACAATTGTCTGACTTATTCAACAACATGGGTGAAAACAGAGAAAAAAATATCAATGAGTACTTTCAAGCACTAAAGGTCAAAATGAATAAAAGAATCAGACTATCACAAGAAATTGTCAACAAATACAAGGATGATATATGCTTTGTAATAAAAAAGGATGAGATCTGGATGGAAGCAGTCATCCCAAGAACAATCTGGGTTACAAAGATGGGGTATGAAACAGATGACCACATAGTGGAAACTTATGCCAAAGCACTTCTGGAAGCCCCCAATGAACCAAAGGAAGAAGTTTTTGGTAGTGCTGAGACCATCGAAAGTCAAATTCAATCTAAAAAGAGAGTAAAGAAAGTTGAGGCATTTGTGAGGAAAGGAACCAGGCAAGCAAAAGCCATAAAAGATGATGTATTAAAGAAAACCGACATAATAGAAGAAAAGTTGGCAGCCCAACAGCCTGTAACTCATCTATCACCGGTAGATACCTCTTCAGAAGGAGATATGCTAGCAGCCTTCAAAAGAGTTGTTAGGAAAAGAGACCCCTCACCGGTATCCACTCCTTCACCTAGAAGGACAAGACAGAAGCAACAAGCTGTAAGGTCTCCAGTCAAGAAAGCCACACCTAAGAAAAAGCTGACCCCCAAAAAGAAGAAGAAGACAAACACTGACTTGGCCCCTTTTGACATATTACTGAATGAGATCACAAGGGAAGGTAAATTGAAAAACATAGGGAAAATCTATGACACCCTATCAGATGATGAGAAAGGACAAGTTGAGGAAAGTGTTATATTACACATGGACATGTATAAAAAGTTTTTGATGCAATTCCTAAATGAAATTCCTGATGAATTATATAAAAGACTTGAGGCCAGAAGGCAAGGAATAGTTGAGTTGGATAAGAAAATTAAAATAGAAAAATTACTTGCAGTATACTCGGTCAACTCACCTAAGGAAATTGATGATTTGATAGCTCAGGCCAACCGGACAGTTTTTTCCACTGCACATCGGCAAATATCACTAATGGCAGGTAGAGTTACTGAAGTTTCAAATGAAATAGAAGATGGTTGGGATACATTCTTGGTTGAAAAAGAAAAACAAGAAGAATATAGGAATCCCAAGCCCATTCTGGTATATCAAAAGGACAAAGGGAAAGGTAAAGTTGGTGGACCACCAAGTATCAAGATTAGAGACAACTTACCCCCACCTCCTTTAAATACTCCATTGGTAAAAACAACAACTGCAGAAGATCAACCGACAGCTGAGAGCATGGACATAGAGGATAATAATCCTAATCCTGAAGTCCTATATACTATGAATGTTGATACTCAAAAAATCAACATAGTGGTAGATAAGGATACCATAGATAAATATGATAACAAAGAGCAACTGACAATAGGAAAAAAAGAGAAACTAGCAATAGGAAACAAAGAGCAACCGACAACAGGAAACAAAGAGCAACCGACAATAGATTTAGAGAAAAAGATGGAATCTGGAACACAAAAAGAGCAACCAACAGAGCTAAAGGCTCCAGAACAGATGCCGGTAAGAAATGATGTAGGAAAAACTATGCTTAAAGAGATGGAGACACAAACAGACCTACCAGAGGTCAATACCAGCATGGTCACTTCCACCGGCACTCAGTTTATTGGGTCACCATCAAATGTAACAGAGGTATTGCTCGAATCTATCAAGAAAATAACTGATTATAGCTCACAAGCCTATAAAGCGATAGATGATTCAATTCCAGTCTTGAAATCAATAGCTCCCAATTGTAATATAGCCAACAAAGATTCTTTAGGACAGTTGGATACACTTTGTAAATATATTTCTGGAAATTTTGAGCAAACAAAGGTAGAAACTGTAAAGGAAAGTGTAGAAAAAGAGAAACATAAATTCTTTGAGGAAGGAATAAAGAAGTGTAACAGGGAATTTGACACACTTCTACCGGAACTGTGCAATTTATTGAAAGAGTACAAAACTCTGTACAAAGACACCTGTAAGATAAACTTTTTGACCACAGATGTAGACAAAAAGATGAGTAAGGTATAGGAAGAGATCAATAAACTTGCTGATAATTTTGTTAACTCACCCGATACATTATCAGTTTTTGAGGAAAAGATAACAAATTTTGAGGAAGAACTGCTCAAATTAGAAAGAGAAAAAGAGAAAATAATAAACAAGGCAAAATTTTTGAGATCTAAACTAAGTCCAAGATTGGACTATTTAGCATCTCTGCGTAAGGAAATCTCAGAGGCACTAACACAGGGTAGCGAAACACCAGCAGAGCACTTGCAGCATCTCACCGGTACAGTATACAGAACTGAGATAGCAATAAAGGAGAGCAAGGAGTTTATGGATGGCATAAACTTAATTTTGGGGGATATTCTTTAGATAATAACTACCCAACTACAAGGTTGAGGTTATGAATTGGTACAACTATAAAATCTACTAACCTTTGTCATTGATGCCAAAGGGGGAGTAGTAGATGAGAAAATTCAAAACACAGTGATCACATGCTCAGGGGGAGCTCTCACAATTTTTGGTAACATTTTCTGGTCTACACATTTTTAGATATCTTTTTGAAATTTCTCATGAGTGTTGCCATCAATGCCAAAGGGGGAGATTGTTGGCATATGGACACTCCAATGAGACATTGTGTGTGATTGAAGGTTTTGTCATTGATGGCAACCTTGCAATCCTATGGCACCGGCAAGACATTATACCGACAAAGTATAACACAGACAAGATAGTGCACCGGCATCAGAAGATCACTCTACACCGGCACTAGCACAGAAGGAAATATGTATACCGGCACAGAGGCCGACAGGATTTTTGATATGTAATATTTTGTTTATCATTGTAAGTCGACTTGGCAAATTGTAAAATGACTCTTGTATATAAAAGAGATCATTGTAGGCATTTGTAGGATATGGATAGAAAGCAATAAATAAATTATAAGGCAGACCTAATGTGCAAATTGTAGGTCAAGGGTATATGTAAAGAACAGAGCAAGAACTGGTACTGAATTTGGCATTGAAGATGCTATTGTAAAGCAGTACATAATATTGGATTTGTGTAAATCCTCATTGTAAGTCAATGTGACTTCTTACTGAGCAGTGAGCTCTAGGCAGTTGGCCTTCCTGCATGTGCAGGCCCCTATTGTAAGTAATATTCTCTTATTGGCCAGTAAGTGAATATTGTGGGTCACAAATCCCACCGAGGTTTTTCCCACACCGGGTTTCCTCGTTAAACATCTTGTGTTATGGTGTTCTTTTCATGTGGATGCTTTTGATTCTGTTATTTACATTAATTCTTGCATACTGGTATATTGTTACTTTATATTCTGCATATTCAGTTTTAAGAAAATTTCATTACTGGTCAGATACTGATTCACCCCCCCCCCCCTCAGTATCTGTGGGAACCCTAACAGTCGCTATGGGTTGTATGGTGTCTTAAGGGGTCATATGGTGTCCTAAGGGGTCATAGGACACCATATGACCTCTTAGGAAACAATGTGACCTCCAATGACATGTAAGGGATCATATGGTATCCTAAGGGGTCATAGAATACCATATGACCCTTTAGGACACCATATGACCCATAATGACACCATATGGAGTCCTAAGGGGTCATATGGTGTCCTAAGGGATCATAGAACACCATATGACCCATCAAGACACCTAAGGGGTCATAATACACCATATGACCCCTTAGTACACCATACGACCCATAAATATTATCCAACCAATACATCCACACGATCCAAAGAAACCAATATGTTCATTTTCTTCAAACGTTCTACTTTATATCCTATCTTCTTTAAAAATAAAAGAAAACTGACCACCTTGTCAATCTTCTTATCACCTTATATATATGCAAACAAAAAGAAGATATATTGGAGGGAGATGAAGAGAGAGGTGATGGAGGGAGGGAGAGGAATAGAGAGAGAGAGAGAGAGAGAGAGAGAGAGAGAGAGAGAGGCACCTTGTACGCACTTGAGAGAGAGAGAGAGAGAGAGAGAGAGAGAGAGAGAGAGAGAGAGAGAGAGAGAGAGAGAGAGAGAGATGGGGTATGGAGGAAGGGAGAAGGGGAGAGAGGGAGAGGGAGGGAGAGAGAGAGGAGGGGAGAGAGAGAGAGGGAGAGGAAGAGAGAGAGAGAGAGAGAGAGAGAGAGAGAGAGAGAGAGAGGCACCTTGTACGTGCTTGAGAGGGGGAGAGAGGGAGATAATACACATACATACACACATATGTGTGTGTGTATATATTTAATATATTATATATTATTATATACATATATATATATTTATTATATATTATATATATTTTATACTATATATAAATTATATATTATATGTATATACACATATTATATATATATATATATATATAATATCATATTATACACTCCCAAAATTTAAACAAACTTAGTGCGTACGCACTATTTATAGTAAAAATAGCGCTTATGCGCTTTTTATAGTAAAAATAGCATGTATGTGTTTTTTATAGTTAAGATAGAACGTACGCGCTTCTTACACCATAAGTACCTCGTACGCTCTTTTTATACCATAGGTACCCCGTACGCACTTCTGCCTGTTTAGGCTTGGAAATAGGCCTGGATGACAAAGCTTTGGTTTGGAAGTTTGATTTGCCTCCATTTCCCTCCTTTTTGGCGTGTTTTATTTTATCAACTTGGTTTCTCGACTTTGTCATCATCAGGTTTACACATCATCAAGTGGGTATTTCTAAAATTTCCACCATATTTTCACCCATCTTCTGAGCTTTCTAACCATATAATTTTTTTAAAATTTGAACAACAATAACATATTATTATTGAATTTCTTTTACGAGTGTCTCCATAGTTCTCACAGACATATGTGCACCATTTTTTTAATAACTTTTGATATAATTATCCAAATTTAAAAAACTTTATATATTATTATAGTGAACTTGATTCTTTACAATTTTTTAAAAAATTTGCATTTTCAATTTTTTTAGTGCAACTTACGCTTCGCGCCCGAACAGGTACCTAATTTTTAGGATATGCTCGATTAGAAAAATCATTAAAAAAAAATACACATCTTCTAGTGCTAACTCTTAACTATCTTTCTGCCAAAGTATTTGTCAAAATACTAAATCTAACTATGACTTTTTTGATGCGCACGTCAGACACTGTTATGTTTTTTTGAAAAATTCAGGGTTTGTTTTTCGTGCGCGAAGGATTTGACCCCCTTAATCGTATCCAATATTGAAAATGTTTAGTAGTTTGGAAACTAGATTCAGAGTACTACAATATTTTGTGTTTGATTATCTTCATATATTGAGTGGATGACTTTCAAATTTTGCCTCCAAGTTCAGGTTCACCTGATTTCAGAAAAAAAAAGTGTCCACTTATACACCCCTTTTTTCCACCATCTTTGTGCACTTACCCTATATGAAACCCTAACTTTTTTTTTTATCATAGGCCAACCTAGAAATGATATAATTTCCCATCATTGGATTTAAACATTATAATACTGTCAAAAAATGATCCTATTTGATAGGCTAGTAAATAGTGTATGATGATAGGAGAAGCATGTGTGATGATGTAGTTTCAAAAGAGGATCATGTGTTGTTTTCCTTTGATGTTAAAGGGGGATATGAGTAAATGTGTTGCCATGAATGACAAAGGGGGATATTGTTGCATATATGGTGTCAACATATTGTATTGGCATTAATAAAACCCACAGTGTGGTGTGGTGTCTTTGATGCTTGCATTTGCATGTTGATGATGCATAGTGATGATACTAATGTTCTTGGTTGAATTTAGTGCCTTGATTTCATGATGCCTTGATTGAGACCAACTAGATATTTTGTATATTTGTTGTCTGCAAGAGTGCGAATCATGATGGCATATTAAGATGATGATTAGAAGTATTGAGATGAGGATTAGAAGTATCATGATAACATTTAAGATGAGCATTAGAAGTATAATGTGTTTGTAATAACAATGAAGGAAAACTGAGAGGGGGGGTGAATTAGTTTTCTACCGGATCTACAAACTCAACCACAAATACAATTTTGATAAATTGCAGCAACAACAAAGATAATTAAATTGATAGCACAACACACAACACCAAAATTTTGACATGGAAAACCCGGTTAAGGGAAAAACCATGGTGGGAACCTACCCACAATAAGATGATGCTTTGTAGTAGTATGTGAAAATAATTACAAAGGGGAATGCACCAACATTCAATCACACTTCCTAGAGCTTACAACTCAAGATATAATAACCCGGAAGGCTACAACCCTTAGGGAAGTCTCACTAACTTACAACAAGATTTGGACTTCAATTCGAAAGGAATGAACTACAATAATAACATCTGCTAATGCTTGATGACAGTTCTCTTTAAGCACATATGTCTGCTCTACAACACCAATCTCTTCTCAAAACACCACATGAAAGATGAATCCCTTGTTCTCTCATACACCACTCTTTGATAATTTAGACACAACCTTGATACCTAAATTACATGACTATATCACCTATTTATACAATTCATCAACCTTGACAACAAAGTCGGCTAAACCCTCAACTCACAATTACAAAATTATATCATACGATAGAAAGATCGACCACATGAACAATATAATGATATACATGACATATCATGGACCTAAATACAATTTCCAAATGATCATCACCACCGGTAATCACGCCAAGATCAACCGCAACACGCTACACCACCAAGAAAATTGCATAACATGAAGAACATCACCGATTCAACAAAATCACCAACAACACGCATAGAGATGAATGTGGACCATAAAAAAAAATAGGAAACTATTAGGAAACACTAGAAAGCACATTAGAGTCATCAGTAACAGATGTACCAACACCACTTATCAAATCTTCATCGATCAACATCTGAACTTCAAGAACACTCAAACAACAACAACTGTCATGAAGAAAAATAACTTGCGGAGCACTGAATCACAACCCGTATGAAATGAAGATACATAATACCATCCCAAACAATCTCTCAAAAACTTAGCTCAATATATGATCATAACAGAGTATACCAGAGGAAAAACTGAACTCTGCAAAACACTAATCAGAAAAACAAACTGCAAACTAGATCATATGATATGATCAATTAAGCTTCTTGGATCACCAAAACCAATACAAAAATATATAATAACACTAGAAATACTCCATACACCAAACCATGATCCCAATAAGCCAATTTGCAAACATCAGAGCAATAAATCATAGGAATATGTTGACATCAATGACAACAACATATCTTAGCAGTAGAAATGTCCAACAATCTCCCCCTTTGACATTGATGGCAACATATGAATGTGAAAAACAATCAATACAAAGAAAGAAAACATCTCCAAAAAACTCCCCCTAAGATCAAGTAAATAAAACAGTTTTTCACTTGCTTCTCTCCCCCTTTGACAACAATGCCAAAGATCTTCAAAACATAAAACCAAACTTACTCTTCTACTTAGATAAGAAAATAATGATTCTCTCCCCCTTAAACATACTAACTAGTCCAGCAGAGTAGCAACACGAACTCATCAATCCAGACAACGAGATAAGACTGTAAGATCCACCAGATTGATGTAGCTCAATGCATCTAATTCCCATCAGGAGGGGTAGATACCCCTAACTTATCTCTCAAATAAACAAATGTATCTGTAGGTAAAGGATTAGTGAAAATATCAGTAATCTATTCCTTTATAGACACATACTCCAACTTTAATTCTTCTTCACTGACTTTTTCTCTCATGAAATGATATTTGATTAATACATGTTTAGTCTTTGAATGTTTTTGATTGAGAAAGCAGTGAAAACTAGGGAACTGACCCTTTGCATAGATTAAACTATAAACAACACTATAACAAAAAACATCCATAACTAGAGTCTTTGCAAACTAGAAACAACAAAAAGAGCATAACAAAAGGGAACAAGGGAAAGCATCCCAAAACACAAAAAACAACACAAGACCTAAGGGGTCAACTTGAAAACCGTAGTCCTATCAATGACATTTTTTCAATCATCACAGAGGAACTTGTAAAGTTCCCTGGCTTCATATTTGTCAGCATTGTTGTCCACAGTACGCTCTCTTGGGTGGGAGAGAGTCAGGGTCGAACTGTGAAGGACCTGCAAGCATAAATTATTGAGACTGGCAATCTGGGAATCCTTGGCCTCCACCCTATGTTTCAGAACCTTGACCTCCTCAAGAATGACCTTCATTTCTAGCAACAGCCCCAGGTTTTCAATCCTCTACAAAATATCCATAACATCAGTACAGATATTTTCGAGTTGTTCCATAGTTAGGATCCCATGGGGGATATCAATATTTTTCTCATCACCTTCCCTGTTGACAGTCCTCGCCACCGAGTAAACTTTTTCCATTTCCACCATCTTAGCCAAATCCAAAATAGGAGCACTGACCCCATTGGCTCCCCATTCCTCCAGGTCTGCCACATTCTTATTCTCATCACCTTCCTTGTTCATAGTCTCCACCATCAGGACCACACTAATACATTTGGCCTAAAATTCCGACGGAGAAGGTATATTGTAAACAAATTTGGTTTTTTTTTGAAAAATTGCTCGCATTCATCGGAATTCCGATGATAATTCAATATCTATTTTCAACAGAGAAGGAATTGGCAATGAAATTTGTGCTTTTTTACAAAAAGTGCCCGCATTCGTCGAAATTCCGACGACCGCAGGCATTACTTTCAAAAAAAAAAAAGACCAAGACATTTCAAACATCATTTTCACGGCCTCTTCTGATTCTCACATTGCCGCCCCAACAGCGTACTCCTGCCCAGAGTAAGTGTACTCCAGGTTTTGGATGAGGCACGTGAACTATTTTGATCGATTAATGCCAGCTCCAATAAATGTCGGCTCATCGAATAGGGTTGCAAAAATGGGAGCGATGTCGACTCATGGAATAGGGCAGGTGTAAAGCTCTGTCAACATCCCCCAGCCTGTGCGAAAATGGGAGCAATGTTGGCTCATGGAATAGGGGCATGCTCCCGGGGGCTAAAGACCAATAGGCTTCATTCCCCTTCTTTCATTCATTAGTATCAGTCACCCATCTATTTTGCACCTGCAGATAGTGATGTTTCTAATTCTTCGTTGGCATGGGCGCAGGTGTAAAGCTCTGTCAACATCCCCCAGCCTATGTGAAAATGGGAGCTTTGAAATGGCACACCAACTATTTGACAGACTGCCTCAGAGAAATTGGAAGTTTTGGAACAAGGTATGAACATCTATCATAGGATGAATAATAGAGTAATTTTGTCACATGTTGTAGCTACAATTGCCAGGGTACATGTTATAAATATGCTTTATATCATAGAATCAACATTCCAATGTCTATTTATTTTTTAAATTTGGATTTCCTTTGAGTTCAGGCCAAAGCAAAGCATTGAGGCAATGACGACTATGAATTATGGGGTTTGAAATCTATTTAGTATGATTGTGTAATATCCCTTGTCCAATGATGACTAAAAAACAAGGAATATTCGCTATCAAATCTATGTGTTATGTTGTTTGCTACTATTGCGTGTTATGCAGACTATTGTCTCAGAAGTTTTCAGTTTGGTATAGAGGTGAACCATCACATATTTCACATAAATGTACAACTACAATTGACTGCAAGTGAAATAATGATAGCCAAGAATGCATATACAATCAAATTATGATGATCTAACACCAAATTAGACTCAAAATCAGAATGTTTAGCTTGCTGACATTATGTCAAACAATTAGCAAGAGTCCTCAGAAAATGGGAATAGGATGATGCAACCTCAAATTCCTCTTATTTCATATCTAAAAATTATGAAAATCAGTTGTGTCTTAAATAATGAGATCAACAACTAAAAATGGGAAAATATATCCTAATTACGACTCCCTAATTAGTATAAGATACTATTTTCAATATTATACTAAGGATAAATATTCAAAAAGTATAATAATTACACTAATACATATATCACTCTCATGCCTTCCTTAATTTGATATAAGGTCCCTCTATCCAAATATGAAGTCTCAAGGGAGTTGTATGTGTCAATTATTCAAGCTTCTTCTAAATCTATTCCAACCTCTTCTTCCAACACATGTCTTGATGATGGTTGAGGATCTTTAAACTTTGAAAATATGAATGAACACACTACTCTAGACATGATTTAAATACCACATTTAATTATAAACATGGATGCAATAGACATGATTTAGGATGTGTGCAATGAAGTGTGGAGGTTCATGAGAAATATACATTACATCTTTCTGAAGAAGATCTAGGTTTCTATCCTCCTCCTTTGTTGACATCCCCTCCCCCATTGTCTAATATATCTATGACTTTTCCAACAAATTTTAATCACAACAAGAGATAATTTTGTATGAGTTTCTTAAAGCCAACTTTATTACTCTCCCCTTGAAAAATTGAAGAAAAAACCATAAACAAAATTAGGACAAAATTACCTATTAGGGGCTCATTGTCATTCATGGTACTACGTACGATTTCATGTGCAATCATACTTGGGAGGAAACATAATAACCTAGTTCTTCTTGTCAATACATTGTAGAGAAAGAATAATAGTTTTCAATTGTTCCTCTTTTTAAGGATCCATTTTACCTTTGTTGATTTTTATCTTTTATAACTTAATATCCTTTCTTGCATAGAATTGTCCTCAATCCGATTTTTCTCCTTGCTTGGACATGTGAGTTTCTTCATTAGGACCTCTTTCTTTCTTGAAACGGTATGTATTTTATGAATGATCTCTCCTTAGTGATAGAAAGTATACAATCCTTCATCAAGGATACCATTTCCTAGCAATATGGAAGGTTTGTAGTCATAATCTCCTGCCCATTACTTAATTTAAAAGATGATATCGTTATTGATGCTCTGCAAAAAGGATTAGAAAATCTGTTTGATGGCAACACACACAAGAGCACAAGAAACAAACGTTAGTGTTAGCAACAAAAGATTATCCTAAACAGGCATATCAAGAGAGATATTAAGCATGAAATAGAAAGCATATAAACATAGAATAAAATAGCTAATCAAGATGCTCATAGTTGCTCCTCCCTTATTCCTCTCCTCTCCAAGTCCCAAATGAGTGTAGCTCTCAGCTTTTAGCACTAGCCATGGATGCCATATGGAGATTCAAGATAGTTGAATATGATAAGCAAATGCTATGCAAGTGTAGATAGTGATGCTATGAGAAAGCTCTATGCTAATGCCAGTATAACAACAATACTCTAATGCTTCCCTTCTTTTCTTGAGGAGAAGGGTTCTATTTATAGAAGAAATGGGGAAATGAAGGGTTAAGATTGAGCAATCTTAACAAGGGTTAGGATTGAAAGATATTCAATCCATGTGAGACTTTCAACCCAATCCCATGTTGACAAGTGTCACCATGAGGAGGCTTGAGAGGAGAGATAAGGAGCACTAAATGCTTGAGGGGACATTATGGTTACCCTAGTCAAAGAAATAAATGCTTTGAAGAGACACATGGGTTACATGACGGTTAAGTTAGGGGTCAAAGTCCTTAACCATGGGTGCAAGTGGAATTAACCATTAATGGTCATGTAAGAGCCATAAGTGGTTTGGAAGACTTTAGAGGTTAATTTGTTGAACACATAAAGCATTAATTGCTTTTCAAAGACTTTGGAGTCTTTGAGAAGTGACTCCAATTTGCTTAGGAATGTGACAATATTTAGGGGATGGATTAGGTTAATTAAGAAGGGTTTAGAAGAATCTAGAAGGGGTTTAGGCATGCAAGTGAATTTTGTAGGAAAATGCAAGTGGGAGGAATTTTGGTATTTTCAGTTAAAATAAAATCATTTATTTCAATTAAATGGTGTAATTTGCATTTGGATAAATATTCAAATAAATATTAATTTATTTAAATGAGAAAAAGGAAGATAAAGCATTAAAATGCTTGAAGACTTTGAGGGAAACCATTAAAGGCTTGAAGACTTTAAGGGAAGCAATTAAAGTCTTAAGAAGACTTTAAGGGAAGCCATTAAGTTTGAAGACTTTAAGGGAAACCATTAAAGGCTTAAGAAGACTATAGAAGGAAGCCATCAAGTTTGAAAACTTTAAAGCCATTAAGTTTTGAAGACTTTAAGGGAAACCATTAAAGGTTTCAAGTGGGTGAGGATAAATAGGATTTTAAATAAATAATTTATTTAAAATAGTTGTGCAACTTGCATTTGTAGGAAAATGCAAGTGGGTGAGGATAAATAGGATTTTAAATAAATAATTTATTTAAAATAGTTGTGCAACTTGCATTTGTAGGAAAATGCAAGTGGGTAGAGGATAAAGGTGATTTAAATAGATGTTAATTTATTTAAATGTGAGAGGTGGGATTTTGGGGGAATTTAAATAAATATTAATTTATTTAAATGTGAGAGAAGATTTAATTAAATAAATATGATTTATTTATTTAATTAATGGTCTGAATTTGGTTAAGTGAATTAAATCAAATAAATTGAATTATTTATTTAATAATAGGAGAAGAGGGTTAAGATGAATTAATTAAATATATTAATTTAATTAATTATTAATTGATGGTTAAATAATCAAATAAATATTAAATATTCATTTAATTAAGTGGATAGATTTATGTGACTACATTTGCCCCTCGTTGAGATGGTGCGGGTTTATCGCGTCATTTCAAAGAAAGAAAAATAGGTGTGAAGAAATATGCCCAATAAATGTTAATTTAGTGGGTGGTATGCCCCCTCGAGAGATGGGCCGAATTTTTTTTTGAAAAATCGGGCGATCTCTCAAAAAGAATGAAAAGTGGAGGGGAGGTAGAATAGAAGAAATTAGAACTAATGATGAAAGAATGGGAGAAAATGGAGTGAATATGAAGAAACAACAAGCCAGCGAGTACCCTGAGGTCATGCAAGAGATACAAAGCAGATGTAGTGTGGGGTTTGGATTGATGCTATACAATTGATCAAAATTGGTTGGACAATCTGGTGCAATCGGTTTAATTGCCCCAGTCAAGTCAAAGCGTGACAGTTGATGTCAGTTGGTCGCTTGGACATGATAAAGTCTGAGTAAGTGAATGAAAGTGATCTGATGTGACTTAGACAATTGATATAATTGCCTGATGAAGTCAAGGTATATGAAGCAAAATACTCGTTGAGATGTAGACAATTGATGTAATTGTCCGTTGGATTGTGTTTGATTGGTTGATCAATTGATAATATGTGTGTGTGATGGATGGTTGTGGGGAATCATGGCAACCCCGTTGAGACTAGGTCATTGTGATAAATGCCTGATGTACTCTAGGATTACCATAATCAATTACCTGTTGAGACCCGAAGATACTTGATCAGAGTATCTATTGATAGTCTAGGTGTGTGGGAGTCGATGTATCTATGTAGACAGAGTAACTAGCTTAATTTTGTGGATGAGTGAGGATGGGAAGCGATGAAGGGATTAGGATGATGTTGATGATCAAGATAGGGAGGGTGAGGGGGGATTTGATGTTAGATAGAAGATATGGAGGACTAGGACCGAGTCCTATGGAAGAAGATGAGTAAAATAGAGTATGCATTATTATGACTATGTATGCATGATATGCAACTATTATGAATGTATGGATGGGTGGAATGCAACGAAATGCAATATATATAGATGAGATGGAATGACGATCCATGGTGCTTTATTTTTCATCATTGAGCTTTAAAATGTTGTAAGAAAATATAAGCAAATTGACATAAAGATTCAAGATGACCAAAGTATTTCTTACATGGATTTTATATAGCAAGTTAATACAAGCAACTTGATATAATGGATCAAGTTGACCCGAGTATTGCTTGCAAAACAGACAAGGA
This sequence comes from Cryptomeria japonica, assembly GCF_030272615.1. NCBI lineage: Eukaryota > Viridiplantae > Streptophyta > Pinopsida > Cupressales > Cupressaceae > Cryptomeria > Cryptomeria japonica. Next base: position 2,052,676 of record NW_026728835.1, on the reverse strand, counting down.
TTATCTCCTTTCATGCATGACTTGGATCGTCCTCCTTGATCTTAGGCTGATCATATCCTGAGACAAGTGCATATCGTAATAAGAGATAAAACCTTTATCTAGTTTGGAGGAGGTAGGAGGAACTAAATAAAGAGAATTGTACCTGCAAACAAACAGTATATACATAAAGAATAAAGAATATGGATCCTTGGCAATGGTTCATGCTCATATGGTCGAGGTATACGCTGTAGTCAGCAAGCCGTAATGATCTATGACTGCATTTGGCATAAGATCACATAGCTTGGTGAACTTCCCACGTAGACACCATTAGTACATGCCCCAGAACTTCATCGGAATAATGCGTCGAAGATACACAAACAATGTTGTAGGAACCTGATATATAAACAAATGAATTACTTCACAAATCAACCAAGTATTTGATAGCTTAACACAGTTTTCTTGTCAAAGAAAATGTCATTTTGTCTTTGTTTTGGTAAGGAAGGATGCATCCTTGTTGAAGACAGTTTGATTGTTGATGTTGATTGTTTTGGTCAATTTGAGAAGTGATCATTGTGCGAGGATTTTTTCAATGCTTGTTTGGTATCTGCGTGGATGAGTATGTACAATGTGTTGCCATGTTTTTGTGTGATTTTCGATGTTTTTTGATGTTTTTGGATTTTGAAATGTTTTGGATGTTTTTGGATTTTGAATTGTTTTGAATGTTTGTGGATTTTGTGAGATAGTTTTAAATGAAGAACTTTAATGAATCACAAGACAATGTAGAATCCACTTCCATCAATAGTTTAAGGGAATTGCCCCCAGTTTAGACATGATTATAAAAACGCGGGATGTAGGATGCATGCAGTACTTTCTTGGATTTGTAGATTTATAACAAGCCATGGTTGATGGATGGATGGATGTATGTATGAAGTAGATGTGATCGCAACAAGTTTGAAAGACAATGGAGCCATAGCCTTTTAGGAGTGGTGCCTGTTTGCCAAGTTTTCACCATCGCACTTACCCAAGGTGCCACCAGAGTGGTTGTTCACCATTTGGATGCATGATTTTTCTTTACTTTTTGAATGTTTCTGTATTTCTTTAGGACATTTTTCTGAATGTTTTTGGTATTTTCTGATATGCAGGGGAGCCTGATGCTCTGTATAGCTTAGGTATAAAACCGTTTGAGGTGCATGCTGTTAATTGGATCTGCGAGCGGTTCTCCTTCTGATGTAGCCAACTGATATGCCCCGGACCTGAATACAACAGTGACAACATATGGGCCTAGCCAGTTTGATTCAAACTTTCCCTGATGTTCTCTATGTGGTTGGTTGCGAGGATTCTCTCGTAGAACAAGATCACCTACCTCAAATGTACGAGATCTAACTCGGTGATTGTAGCTTCTACTCATGCGCTGCTGATAGGCTTTGAGGTGATTGTATGCAGCTTGTCATTTCTCATCAAGTAACTCTAAGTCCTGAAGATGGGATACTCTATATGCTTCGTCATCTATCAGATTATGCAAGGAAACCCGTAATGATGGTATCTCAACCTCAATAGGCAAGATAGCTTCTACACCATAGACCAATGAATAAGGAGTTGGACCTGTAGGGGTTTGAATGCTAGTTCGAGATGCCCATAGTGCCGGATTTAGTTGAACATGCCAGTCACAGCCGGCATCATTGACTGTCTTCTTTAGGATCCTCAATATGTTTTTATTGGATGCTTCAGCCTGACCATTGCCTTGTGGGTAATAGGGAGTGGAAAAGCGGTGTTGGATATGAAATTTCTCAGAAAGTTCGCGGACATCCTGATTTTTGAAAGGAAGACCGTTATCTGTGATGATGGACATGGGTACACCATACCGGAAGATGATGTAGTTGAGGATGAATGAGGAGATCTGCTTGCCGGTGACTTGGGTAAGTGGAACAGCTTCGATCCACTTTGTGAAATATTCGATGGCGGTAATAATGAATTTATGGCCATTGGATGAAGATGGATGAATCTTACCCACAAGGTCAAGGCCCCATTGATAGAAAGGCCATGGTGTCGTGATTGGTTGCAGTTCTTAGGCCAGTGCATGTATCAGGTCGCCATGAACTTGACATTTCTTGCATTTTCTGACAAAGTAGTAGGAATCCTTTTCCATAGATGGCCAATAATATCCAGCTCGCATGAGTTTCTTAGCTAGTGACGGACCACTTGAGTGAGTCCCGCAAATTCCTTTATGTACCTCTTCCAAAGCCTTTGTTATCTCATCTTGTTCCAGACATCGAAGGAGAGTACCATCAAGACCGCGTCGGTATAGGGTTTCGGCAATAATGGTAAATCGAGCAGTTTGGTGAATGAAGGTTTTACGTTGGTTATTTGATTGGTTGGGAGGACAGGTGTGATCGCGGAGATAGGTGTAGAACTCACCATACCATGGGGATTCAAAACCGACAAGGCGACATATCATCTCAGATTTAGGGATATCATAAGCGGGGATCCAAAGCTGTTCTACCAAGAACTCGTAGCATGTTGAATTTTGTGGAAGATCTAGGAGAGATGCGATGGTAGCCATAGCGTCAGCAGCTCGATTTTGATCTCTTGGTATCTGCTCAAAAGTGATAGTAGAAAATGATGTCTTTAGATTTTCCACCATTTGCTTATATGGCATGAGTTTATCATCCTTGGTCTGATATTCATCTATTGCTTGTCGAATGACCAGTTGGGAGTCGCCATATACTTGTAGTTCTTGTAATTTCCATTGTACGGCTAGCCTGAGTCCTATGATCAAGGCCTCATACTCTGCTATGTTGTTGGTGCATGGAAATGTGAGCTTGTAAGACTTCGGGATGCTGTCACCTTGGGGTGTGATAAACAGAATGCCTGCCCCCGAGCCATGCCTAGTGTATGAACCATCAAAGTAAAGTTTCCATGGTTGTGTTGTTGTGATCATGAATATCTCTTCGTATGGAAAATTGGAAATGAGAGGATGATCACCTATGAGAGGTGCATCAACCAACTGATCTGCAATAACTTGACCTTTGATAGCTTTACGGTCCACGTACTCAATGTCAAATTCACTTAGAATCATCACCCATTTGGCCAAGCGGCCTGTCAATGCTGCTTTGTTAAGTAAATACTTGAGTGGATCAATCTTTGCAATGAGTTGTACTTTGTGTGTTAACAGATAGTGCCTCAGTTTAGTGGCTGCTAAGATTACTGCTAGGCAAGCTCGCTCAATAGGCGTGTAATTGAGTTCATAGCCCACTAGTGTGCAAGAGATGTAGTAAACAACACACTCTTTTCCTTCTGCATTATGTTGTGCCAGTAGTACACCCAATGCTGTACTGGTTGCTGAGATATAGAGTAACAACGGTCTACTTGGATCTGGTGGGATCAACAATGGTGAATGGGTGACACTTATCAGCCAATTGTGCAATGAATCTTCGGATGGATTGAAGTTGTCCTTGTAATGTCCTTAGTTGACTGATATTCTTTGGTGGTGGCATGTCCATGATTACCTTAACCTTTGTTGGATTGACCTCAATGCCTTTGCTTGAGACAATGTATCCTAGAAGCTTCCCGGAGGTCACTCCAAAGACACATTTCTTTGGGTTGAGTCGAACATGGTATTGTTCCAGTCTATCAAAGATTCTCTCTAATATGTCCAAATGACCTTCTCTGGTGAGTGATTTTGCTAGTAAGTCATCAACATAATCTTCCATCATAGTATGCATCATGTCATGGAAGATGGTGGTCATTTCTCTTTGATAGGTTGCTCCTGCATTCTTTAGACCGAAGGGCATTACATTCCAGCAATATGTGCCCCATGGACATGTGAAGGCTGTCTTATGTTGGTCCTCTGGTGCGATCTTTATTTGATTGTATCCTGAAAAGCCATCCATGAGTGAAAGCATGGCATGTCCTGCTGTCAGATCCACTATGACGTCAATATTTGGTAGGGGGAAGTCATCCTTAGGACATGCCTTATTCAGATCTCTGAAGTCAGTACAAATGTGGATGCCCCCTTTTGGTTTGCCGACAGGCACAATGTTGGAGATCCATTCTGCATAATCAATTGGCCTAATGAAACCAACATCTAGGAGTTTCTTGAGTTCTGTTTTGACTAGCACTGCAATCTGGGGATGCATCTTACGAATCTTCTGCTTGACAGGTTTGGCTCCTTCTGCTACGGTGAGGTGATGCATGACTAAATCAGGATCAAGCCCAGGCATGTCTGCATATGACCATGTAAAGTTGATCTGACTCTTCTGGAAGAACTCTATAAATTTAGGTTGCTCCTTTAGAGTGAGAAGAGATACCAGATGTATGAGATGAGGATTTTCAGGAGTCCCCACATTGTACTGTTTGGTTTCCTCGATGAGAATCGTTGATCATTCCTGTTGTGTACTAGCAGGGAGAATGTCAAACCCTTCATCCTCAGGTGCCTCAGAGAGGTTTTCACCATTGGATATGCTCTTTCTTTTTACTTTTGTCGGATCAAACAGTGCCACGATGTGGTTTTCACTAGAAGATCCATGTTTTATTGTTATATTTTTGCAGTTGAAAGGTTTGGCATCCGCCCCGAAGTATACTGTGCTATTAAGTTCAATGGCGAATCCAGCTTTGTGATCCCCGCTTGGTAGGTTATCCCCTAATTCGAAAAAGTCAATGATGGCCTCATCATTTTGGAAGAAGTCAAGACATGGAGGATTTGGTTGGTTCCATTCGATGAGTTTAGGGTGGATAATGGGCATTACTTCATCGATTAGGTTAAGTGTGTGAGATGTATCAGTGAGGGTTAAGACGTTATGGTGAAGGTTGTTGATGGTACTCTCCCTGTCAAAATCAGGCGTAGGATGAGACGTAGGGTCTGTGGAAGATGTTTCCAGTTCAGGAACCCATGTGGTCTTTATCTGTGCTTCTCCATAAATAGGGATGTCTTTGCGTGGTGGAGGTAGTGGTGCATCTTCCTCATCTGAAGTGTTAAGCTGTACAGAATCAAATTCCCACTCATGTGAGTCGGTCTCTGAGTCACTTTCTAGCATCCGATTACTATACCATACTGGGATGTCTTTTGAGTTAAATACTGCAGGTGTGATTGGTTGATATACCTTTGTAGATGAAATGATCGGTGCTGTAGGAAGGTTGATGGGGATTAAGGAATCCAATACGGGGAGTATCGGTAGTGTTGACTCAGTTGCTTCTGCTAGTGCCATAGATGTTGTTGCGGGCTTTGATACAGTGGCTGCTGCTAATGGTACTATGGATGTAATGGCTGCTGCGGATGGGATTACTGGTTTGATTGGTGGGATGATTGGTATTGTAGACAGTGGTGTTGGGATTTTGAGCTTCGGTGGGGCAGTTGTGATGGTGCTTGATGTTGCTTTGATAATGAAAGGTGTCCTTTTTGCAGTAGGTTGACATAATGGTTTGTTGGGTTTTCCTTTGAATTTGAGTTTAGGAAAGATCTCTTTTTCAAAGCCTAGGCCTGTATTACCTTTGGGCTTGAATTCTGGCAACAGAGGTTCATGTCGTCCTTGTTTGCAATATCCCAAAGCACTCTGACCATCATACCCCATTCTTTGCATAATGAGGAGACCTTTGCCATACTGATCCGTAGGAAGTTTAACTTGTGGTAGATCAGTGGTGATGAGATCTTTATAGATCCATTTTGCTAAGTCCTCATCTTGGGTTTCTTCTTCTTGACTCTTTCCAAGGATGAAAGGTGTCAAAGTACATGCGGGCATGATTAGTGGTTGCTGGAGTAACTGCTGTGGTTTACCATGTGTTCTAGGAGAAGTGGGCATCTGTCCCACACAAAAGAGTTGACTCAAGTTGTATTCCCCGGGACCTTCCTCTGCTATTTTCATTTTAAGCTTTTCTTGCTTTGGTATAGTGGTGTTCGAACTGGTAAGAGAGGTGGGACTTATATATGATGTGGAGGAAATGGCTTCTCTATTATTAGGAACAGTAATCTCTGGTTGATGGCTGATATTATGGCAAAATGCAAAGGGATTTGCATCGCCCAAGATTGTGATCTCTACACCGTTATGTGGGAACTTGATACATTGATGGTAGGTAGATGGAATGGCTTGCATGGCATGTATCCAAGGTCTCCCTAATAATAGATTGTATGGCAGAGGAAGGTCCAGAACCTGACAGATGATGTGCTTTACCACAGGGCCCACTCGGATTGGTAGTACCATAGCTCCTTTGGATGAACGCTCCGCATCGTCATAGGCTTTGATTGTGATCTTCTTATGAGGATCCACTGATTCTATTGCATATCCCAATGCTATGACCAACTGTAGTGTACAAATATTCAGGCCTACTCCATTATCGATCAAGACTCGCTTGATCCTATGTTGGTTGATAAAGCCTTCAATGTGTAGTGAAGCGTTATGAGGTTGCTGGAAGGAAGAGTTGTCACTTTCGGAAAAAGTGAGACAAGGTGATGACTTTAGACTACTAACCATGGCTTGAAATTGGTCTGTATTCAGATTTGCAGGGACTGATGCCTCTTGGAATGCTTGATCCAAGATAGTTTTATGGGATGGCGATAGGCGCAATAGTTCTAAAATGGATATAAGTGCAGGTGTTTTGTCTAATTGTTCCACAAGATTGTACTGCTTTGGGATGGAGGTGGTGCCTTGTGGAGCTGCCTTTATGGTGACCTTGCCACGACGTGTAACAACATTGCAATTTGAGTTGGGATTTTTGAAGGTTATAGTTGCAACTTGTTCACTGGCATCATACAGGTGATTTATAGTATAATTATATGCAGCCTGTGTATAATCTGTGGTATCAGTGCCTCACCTAGAAGTGGAAGGACCCCTTTGATCTTGTGATGGAAGTGGATTTTTGAACATCAGATGATCATTATTTGTTATTTTTGGGTCATGTCCTTCAATTTCAATTTCTCCTTGATCAATAAGATCCTGAATGAGATCTTTCAATCAATGAAAATTACTTGTCTTGTGTCCTCTCCCTTGGTGGAAATCGCAGTGTTCAGTATCTCACCACCATGCGGGTTTGACTTGAGGTTCATAGTTTGATGTTTTAGGGAGAGTGACCAAATTTTGAGAAATGAGTTGTCGCAATACTGTTTCAATGGGTTCCCCTAAGGGAGTGTATGTGCGTTTTTGTTTTTACTGATGAGGTCTTGGTTCATCGTGAGTTGTGATGCGACCTTGATTAGAAGGAACATTTGTGTTATTCTGAGGTGGAGGATTCTGTCCTACAAACTGAACCACAGGTTGTGCACTTTGTATAGTCCTGTCATCCACAACCCCATCATTGACGATATTCTTGTTTTTGTTCCAGAAGCTTGGTTTATCACTATTGAAGCGTGGGCGAGGACCATCCTTTGGTTCATTATAGATTTTGATGAGTCCTTTCTTAATGAGTGCCCGTTCACACTTCAAACCCTTGGTGATCATATCATTAAAAGAGTCTGTGTCTTTGACATCTAGGTGAAATTCCATTTCTTCGTTTAAGTTGGAAATGAATATTTCCACTAGTTCTTGTTCAGGTAACTGAAGAGAACGTCTGCTAGACATTTGGCGCCATCGTTGCAGGAATACTGAGAATAGTTCACCTGGTATTTGTTTGGTGTTGCATAGATCAGCCATGGTGATGTCGCGTTCAATGTTATGAGAGTAATGAGCGAGGAATTTTTGGATAAGTTCCTCAAATGTTCTAATGCCACCTGGTAGTCGGGAAAACCATGATGTGGTTGTTCCTCCCAAGCTTTGGGGAAAAAGGCGCATTAGGTATGTGTCTTCATATGCTACTTTGAGACAAGTGGAATGAAATTCTCTGACATGATCACGGGGATCCCCCTTTCCTCTATATTTTTCAAATTTGGGTGTTTCGAATCCTCGTGGAAATGGTGGCATGTAAAGATTCCTATCAAAAGGATAGGGACAGATGTCATTGAGTGAGAATTGGTTAGTCTTGACACCACTATGAAGCTGTTGGGCGAGATTCTTGACTTGTTGCCGCAACATCTCCATTTCATTTGGAGGAGGAGGTGGTGGGTTACCTCGAGGAATGTTATATCTGATGGGATCTCTACCTCTTTCCTCTTCATGGTGACTTTGTCTTTCTGATTCTTGTCTTAATTGGGCAAGATCAAAGTCAGAGGGGAGTTTTGCTCCTTCTTGAGCGAGTCTTAAGAAGTGAGCATCCGCATTGCTCCTGAGTATTTCGTCAAAAAGTCTGTTAAAGAGAGGGTTATGCTGAGCCCTTTCTATTGTTGCAGGAGTGGGAGTACTTGGGTTTTCGTCATCTGCATTTCCTCCAAGTGCTTCTTGAAATTCATTGAGATTTTCCTCTTCTTCTTCTTCCATTTCTATTTCTCGTTGCCTGGACTGTGATCGGGTTTGGGCCATTTTGTTTATAAGCTTTTTTTTGAAGTTGTGTGAAAATGATGATGAGTTTTTGATGAAATGAGAGATTGATGGTTGGTGAATTGTGTTGCACGTGGATCTCTAGCACCTTTAAGGTGGATGTAACCGAAATTCCTTCTTTGAATTGCTTGTTTGTTTGATAAGTTTTGATGTTATAAGGTGTAGAGAAATCTGAGATGTGTTACAGATTTAACTACCTAGTAATGAGAGGATTCACTCATGAACTAGTTTTAACCTGCGTAGATGTGTCTCTTAGGATGAGCTTATCCTAGATGTAGAAACAATCTAAAAAGTGATGTGATGTGTTTGATTTCAAGCAATATCTAAAAGAGAACTTTGGGACAAGAACCTCTTAATGTTTTGAGAGTTGGAATAAATTGATGATGAAGTGATGATGGATGAATAAGATGATGGATGAAAAATGTTTTCAACTTCAATAAAAACATTGTGTCACAAATGGGACAAACTCTACCTCTTCTCTTTCGGGTGTTGGTGGTATTTCTCGAGCTGTGTTGTATGTGATATAGACGTTTGGGAAAAAGTTGGGATCAATCTTACCTCCTTGGTTTTTGTGATAACTCAGAGCTCTATATTGCATAAAAGCTCCACAGTTCAATGATTCTGAATCAAATTCGTTTGTTTTGCCTTGAAGGTAGAGGCGCATGTGACGCAGAAAGACTCTATGTGAGACAAAGATTTGTCTATTTATATAGAAGAATTTCCTCCTTTTGATCAAAGCCTTTGACCTTAAATGGTCTTCTTTTCAAGTTGATATTCTGATGACGCTTCTTTTTTCGCAAGATGTGAAGAATGGTCATAAAGTTTTATTCTTTGTTCTTTGCACTTTGTTTTTGATCTTTTGGTTGTTTTTGAAAGAAGCTTGGTTGGATGAACACTTGTGTTGATTTTTGGATTTTTATGATGTTTCTTTGACAAGAAAACAAAGCAAGCACACAAACACAAGAATGTTGCCTTAGAGGCACAAATGAGTATGGGTCTAGATCAACCCAATCCTTGGACTTTTATATGACCCTTCCTTTAGATGTATTTTAAGGTGTATTTCCAATGCCTGAAGTCGGCTCAATTTGCACTTGGTCTTTGACTAAAACGAACACACTTCAAACACTTTTTATCCCTAAGGTCAAATGGCCATTTGTGATAAATTTAGCCCACATCTTGATATTTCTTTGAATTTGGTACTACATACCTTATGAATCCCACCTTGGCAGGTAAGGATGTGATATACTAAGTCTTGCATGAGCATAACAAATAGATGATCTCTATGATGGGGGAGTCACCACTTTTATCAAGCCACAAGTGACTTTTCAAAAAGCTATGTTTCTACTCAAGGAAATATGTATGGTGAGTATCTTGGGAGCAAAACCATCTATCCTCTTGCACTAAATTATATCGCAAATATCCTCAATCAATAGAGTGGGTGGGCTACTACTTAAAAGTGGTTAGTCATGTTCGATGTTTTTGGACATAAGTTCATTCTGTAGTGACTCACTTAAGAGCCTTGTAACTAGTGGTGGGGCCCATTTGTCCTTTCGGCTAGTTACACTGTAGGAACAGCTATACCCAAGGCTACAGCTTTCGCTCACACCTGATTTCTATAGCGGCTCAAAGGATTTACCGCTCGAGGTCGTTCCCAAGAGTATCGATCCCTTGGCAGGCCTCTTTTAAAAAGATAAAATTTGAGTATTACTAACACTTTTCTCTTTCACCTAGGACCACGAGAGCCAAGGGAGAGGATAGTGTGTGTTAGAAGTAGGACCACTCGACCAACTCGTTTGCACAAGTGTGCCAAACACAAAATTCACTTGTTCCTTTTAACTTGTCATCGCAATGATTTTCTATCTATTTGGAGATGTTGCTCCAACAATCATGGTGTTCTTTTTAATTTTCAAAGGCAATTGTTTGAGTAAACTAGAATTTGAAAATCCTGGCCAACTTAATGAAAAACACGTTTGCATGAAGTAAAATTGCTTTAAAAATGAGACAAGTTGATTGTGAATTTTATTTGCACCAAAAATGGAAGTGTGGATTGTGAGTTTTATCTTGATGCAAGAAATAAAATTTGTCTTGTTGATTTTAAGCACCAAAAGAATTTGTTCCTAACTTTGCAAAAAAAAAAAAAATTGTGTGTTTGTTTTTGTGATTCTTTTTAGAGCTCTAAATGAAAGATGTGGTTCTTTTTAAAACTCCAAATGAATGTGTAGTTGATTTTAACACAAAAGGAAAATGAATTTATTTTATCCTAACTTGAAAGACGAAGTTAGAAATATGAACGAATTTATTTCCTAAGCTAAAATTGCTAAAAAATCCTATTCTAGGGGTTAGTTAAAACCTGCACAAAAGATAATTAGTTAGAAAAATCCGCATGTTTTGGTGGGCTTCTACAAGCTTAAAATTTTTGGTTTTTGGTTACAAGGAATTTTCTTACAACTCTCTGTTACAATAGCTCTACTCTGTGTGAAAACAGAAGTGCTATTCAACACGAAAGAGCAACAATATAGACAATAGTGCTAAAGTATCAATTTGCGAATGTGCTAAATTGAGAACAAAAATGCAAGAGAATGACCTATGTGTCAATTAAAACATTCAAAAGTTAGTAGTCTTCAAAATGATTGCTCTTTGATTCACGTCGGGTTCAACAAATGATGCTCTGCAAAAAGGATTAGAAAATCTGTTTGATGGCAACACACACAGGAGCACAAGAAACAAACATTAGTGTTAGCAACAAAAGATTATCCTAAACAGGCATATCAAGAGAGATACTAAGCATGAAATAGAAAGCATATAAACATAGAATAAAATAGCTAATCAAGATGCTCATAGTTGCTCCTCCCTTGTTCCTCTCCTCTCCAAGTCCTAAATGAGTGTAGCTCTCAGCTTTTAGCACTAGCCATGGATGCCATATGGAGATTCAAGATAGTTGAATATGATAAGCAAATGCTATGCAACTGTAGATAGTGATGCTATGAGAAAACTCTATGCTAATGCCAGTATAACAACAATACTCTAATGCTTCCCTTCTTTGCTTGAGGAGAAGGGTTCTATTTATAGAAGAAATGGGGAAATGAAGGGTTAAGATTGAGCAATCTTAACAAGGGTTAGGATTGAAAGATATTCAATCCATGTGAGACTTTCAACCCAATCCCATGTTGACAAGTGTCACCATGAGGAGGCTTGAGAGGAGAGATAAGGAGCACTAAATGCTTGAGGGGACATTATGGTTACCCTAGTCAAAGAAATAAATGCTTTGAAGAGACACATGGGTTACATGAGGGTTAAGTTAGGGGTCAAAGTCCTTAACCATGGGTGCAAGTGGAATTAACCATTAGTGGTCATGTAAGAGCCATAAGTGGTTTGGAAGACTTTAGAGGTTAATTTGTTGAACACACAAAGCATTAATTGGTTTTCAAAGACTTTGGAGTCTTTGAGAAGTGACTCCAATTTGCTTAGGAATGTGACAATATTTAGGGGATGGATTAGGTTAATTAAGAAGGGTTTAGAAGAATCTAGAAGGGGTTTAGGCATGCAAGTGAATTTTGTAGGAAAATGCAAGTGGGAGGAATTTTGGTATTTTCAATTAAAATAAAATCATTTATTTCAATTAAATGGTGTAATTTGCATTTGGCTAAATATTTAAATAAATATTAATTTATTTAAATGAGAAAAAGGAAGATAAAGCATTAAAATGCTTGAAGACTTTGAGGGAAACCATTAAAGGCTTGAAGACTTTAAGGGAAGCAATTAAAGTCTTAAGAAGACTTGAAGGGAAGCCATTAAGTTTGAAGACTTTAAGGGAAACCATTAAAGGCTTAAGAAGACTATAGAAGGAAGCCATCAAGTTTGAAAACTTTAAAGCCTTTAAGTTTTGAAGACTTTAAGGGAAACCATTAAAGGTTTTAAGTGGGTGAGGATAAATAGGATTTTAAATAAATAATTTATTTAAAATAGTTGTGCAACTTGCATTTGTAGGAAAATGCAAGTGGGTGAGGATAAATAGGATTTTAAATAAATAATTTATTTAAAATAGTTGTGCAACTTGCATTTGTAGGAAAATGGAAGTGGGTGAGGATAAATAGGGTTTTAAATAAATAATTTATTTAAAATAGTTGTGCAACTTGCATTTGTAGGAAAATGCAAGTGGGTAGAGGATAAAGGTGATTTAAATAAATGTTAATTTATTTAAATGTGAGAGGTGGGATTTTGGGGGAATTTAAATAAATATTGATTTATTTAAATGTGAGAGAAGATTTAATTAAATAAATATGATTTATTTATTTAATTAATGGTCTGAATTTGGTTAACTGAATTAAATCAAATAAATTGAATAATTTATTTAATAATAGGAGAAGAGGGTTAAGATGAATTAATTAAATATATTAATTTAATTAATTATTAATTGATGGTTAAATAATCAAATAAATATTAAATATTCATTTAATTAAGTGGACAGATTTATGTGACTACAGTTATTAAATATCTCCTCTATTTTTGGAGGTAGACATCTTTAGGAAAAGATCTCTTCCTCCCTCTTTAAAATGATCCCTTTACACTTGTTAAAAAATATCTCTTTTACAACTATCTCTTCCTTTCTTATAGTAATGAGGCATGTACAAGGATCTTTCCTCCTAGCTTGGAATGCATGTATGTTTATTAAGGGTATCTTCTTAGTGTTGAAGGTGCTTATCCTTGATCGCTATCTACCTTAAAATATCAACCTAGAGGTATGTTGACATCTTAAGGGGAGGCATATGAGCTCTCCTTTTTTCTTGTGTTAATTCATTTATGTTATATCCTCAAACTAGAAGTGTTGTGTTACATAGCACCCCCTAGGGCATGGTTATCATTTTTTTGAGATTCGTTAAAGGTTACTTGGAATAGCATGGATTGTTAGTGTGATCGTTGTTGTTGTTTACACCTTTGCAAGTGTTGGTTATTATTTTTGTTTGTGTTTTGTGTCACTACAACAACCATTTTGTAGTAAAGTTTTTGGATTGCCTTGTGAACAAATGGTTTTGTTTGTTAATCTTCTCTATCATGGATCACCTAGCATAACACAACTTGCTAGCCAATGAAATCCATGATGTAGCATGAATCACCCAACATTACACAACTTGTTAGCTTGTAGTATTCACATTTCTTCTCTTTTCTCTTATCATATGATTAATAGTAAGCATCTCCTTACTAGACCTAGAAGTCATATCTCTTCTCCTGTGACAAAGTGTTCAAGTAGAATTGTTGGGACTAGGAGTTGCAGATTGACCAGATCCTCCACCTGTTGGATGTAGACAAAATGAACTCTTTTTGGATTAGGATGGTACATAGAATCTACTATCAAAAGGTTGTCAAAAATTCTTGGGAATAGGAGGTGTGAACTGGCCTAGTCTTCTGCTTTTCATGCCATCAAAATTTGAGTTTGATTTTCATCATTTACTTTGCCAAATTCTTCACACGTAACTCCTGAATCAATTTCCTACACAAAAAATGACGAAAATAGGTTTGTTGATGGGGGATTTCCTAGGTCAAACCTCGAGTTGTGAATTAACCTTGAAGTATAGTGTTTTCCTTTTGAGGGAAAGGATAGATCTCATCTAAAAATGCTTGAAATTAAACATGATACCTTGATTAAAATTTCTTGAATCCTCACAAAAGGTTTTAGGATGTCATGCAGAATGTTGATCATGAATGTTGTGCTTTAACTTGAATTCTCCTTCAATGCTTGATGAATGCTTGATTGCTTGTTCACTTGGAATTGAACTGATTTTATAATTAAGAGATCACTTGAATTGTAGGTAGACCCCTTCAAATGTTTGAATTTTTCGAGCTGATTGACATGAAGCTAAATTTTTTTCCGCACACATGAGGCAAGAAATGAGGGGTCCTAGTTTGGGTCCCAATCACGAGTACCAGGGCAACTAAGGCATCCTAGTCTTGTCAATGAGGACTTAAAGTTGAACAGAGGTTGAGGAAGGAGTTGAAAATGCATATTTCAAGATGATGTGAGTAGAATCAAAGTGGGCACGAAGCAAAAAATGCCTAGAGGATATTTAGGATGGGACGTGCTAAAGTGGGAATCAATGTCTCAAGATCAGATGGACCTTAAGTGATTGTCTCCCTTGCATATGATTTGTTTGGGTGATATACTTCACCATTCTACTCACAGTAATTTTATTAAGTCTCAAATATAGGGCTCATAACTTAGTAATGATGCAGTGAAAGTCCTTCATGAAGGACGTCTAGAAGTGTTTTTGGATGAGTCTTTTTCAAGTGCAGAGAAAATACAATTGATGCTTAATGGATTTAAGGAATGTGCTTTCAAATTGGAAGCCAAAGTTTTGAAGGATATAGAGAAGAAGGTGGAAGAGAAAAGACTAGAAGTTTTGGTGATTAGATGTAGTGGCGACATACATGTTTTAAAAGCAATGGCCTAAATATACTAAGGACATTAAGGGTCACATAGATATTATAGCATCACAAGTTGTACAACTATCCAATACCATAGACATGAAGAATGATGCAGAAGGAAACAAAAGGCTTCAAATAGAAAACTTGTACATGCAACTAAATCCATTGACTAATCAGAAGAACAAAATTAAGAAACGGTTTGATCATCTAAGAGATGTTGTAGACTTGAAACTCACCAGCATGGTGAGACTATTTGAAGACTCTTAGAAGCTTGATTTGGTGGTGAAAGTTTCAAATACCTGTAGGGAGGCAAAGGATATTCTTTTGAAAATTTAAAGTCAATACAATATTTTGGCCTCTATGTAAGATGATTGGAAGACCTCTTGGTATCAACTCAAGTTCGTTCGCAAGGGCATCATGCCCCCTACCATACAAGCTACTTAGTTTTTGTGGGTAAGAATTTTTTGTTTTTGTACAAACATATGTAGATGAGTAGAATATTTTTGGAGAACAATTTTGGTTCTCAGTTTTGTTCATACACTAAGGGGGAGATGATGAAGATAGGGGAAGAAATTTTGTAGAGATTGATGGAGTTTGTACAATGATGAAGAGACGTCCTTATCTTTGATGTCAAAGGCGGAGATATATAATGGTGTTTTGGTGGTTTAATGAGTGTTTCCATCAATGACAAAGGGTTTTAAATATGATTTTGTGTTGTCATTGATTTTTTTGTACTCATCGAGATAACATAAGTCGATGACCTCTCTTCTTGTTGATCAATGCGAGTTATCCCGCTAGTCTCATCAGGCATTAGGATAGCTTAAAATTTGTTCAGACGATGGGCATAGAGGTTGAATACTTAGTGTATTGTAATGTGGTATAGTGAATTAAATATTTTGAAATTATTTTATCCCTTGCTATTTGTGATTTTTTTGGTTATGGTTGTATTTTCACTATTTTATAGTTTATTGGTTTGTAATGGTAATTTAATGTTCTTTCATATTTTTGTATAGATACTTTATAATAGCCTATTATGGCGATTTGTTCTATTATGGATAATGTTGTGGGTCAGACGGCTTGGCCATCAGTGCATGAAAGCATTGCATGAGTTCTACTTTTAAAAATTACATGAAACATTTTTAATTTATTTGATTCAGTGTTATTTAAAAAAAGTATTATCAATGATGTTTCCTTTCTCCAAGAATTGGATCTAGGATCTTTCCATCAAATAATATGTAACATCCAATGACTAAATCTTTTCTTTACAAATACTTATTTTATTTAATTATCATCTGAGCGTGAATTATAATTTATATCTGTGCAGAAGGAGAAGATACAAGTTGAAGACTCGTGTGCAAGTAAATTTTGTAAAAGAAAGCAAGCAGACATTATCTTGAATGACATAGAAACAATCTCATCAGCTGCCTAGAAGAGAGCAATTGGAGAATGGTAGAGGAAATTGTTAAAGGGTGATAAATACATAGAGAGTATGCAATACAAATAAACAATGTCTGGAGTGTGTGATGTGACGTCTCTAATTTATGTCCGGAGGGACTAACTGGTCTTGGAATTCCTGGGAAGCCTATCAGGCCATGCTTGGAGGAAATCAATGTGTTCATGCAAGGACCACCTTTTTTCTATTATGAGAATGATGCTTTTGCACCAAAGGATATTTGGAAGGCAATATCCAAAAATTTCTATAGTGCATGGAACCAGAGTTGGTGGACTCGAAGTACTTTTCGGCTTCGAGAAGACCAAGAGGTTATGTACACAATCTCCCAATAGAAGGGCGATTTCAAGCATTACCTCTCCCCCCCATGACTATTCAGGAAGCACTTCCTCAGACAAAGGACTATTGGCCTCCATGGGATCAAAGAAAAAAATTGAATTGCATAGACTCTAGACGATGTGGTGGTGTCCTTCGTGAAGAACTCTGCACTATAATTGAAAATTCATGAGGGAAACTACAAGATAGTGAACATAAATATATTCTTGAAAAGTGCAAAGAATGGAACTTGGTTTGGGTGGGACTAGGTCAGAAGGCTCCTCTAGAGGTTGACGAGATAGAAATTATGTTGGGTAGGCTAGGTAGCACATGAAGAGTACAGGTTAGTGCATGAGTATATGTTTAGCACGTAGACAAGTTTATTTAGCGCATAGGGAAAAATTTTGTGGTAAAGTGTGATTTTTTGGATGAAGAAAATTGGTAGGTTGAGGTTAGTTCTGCCAGGATAGGTGCGAATTGTCCATCTTTGTGTCTGCTGTCATAAGTTGTCCAATATGAGTTCCAACATAACTTGATTGGATTTGCGATGTTTCAAGTTATTATAGATTTGATGCGGATTTTGATATGATGTGAAACTTGATTTAGATTTGTTCAAAGTTTTCAAGTTTTGGATATGAATGTGTTGGATATGAATTGCAAAGCTTTAGTTGTGTTACAAGCTGATATGGATGTGAAAATTGATTTTAGATTTGTTCAAAGTTTTCATGTTTTGGATATGAATGTGATTTTGATATCTATGTTTTGATGAGGAAACTGATATTGGACTTGTTTTGCTTTTTGACAGGAGCGTCTTGGAGTGGTGTAGTCGCGTGAGCGTTTTCCTAGATCGTGGGCATTGATACCATGATTGACATAGGTTGACAAAGACATTATTGATATGTGTGGCCTGACCTCCTTATTAGATATGCCTCGGTTTATTGTGAACCAGGGGTTATTGACAGCGCTGGCTGAGAGGTGGCACAGTGACACAAATACCTTTCATTTGGCTATAGGTAAGATTATAGTGACGCTAGAGGATTGCTACCGGATTCTTTGCATTCTTGTGGTAGGTTCATTGCTACCCTGTGAGCAGTCAGAGGATGGTGGGACAGAGGCACTGTGCCGGATCTTTCAGGATGATACAGTGTGCGGATACAAGATCCCTTGGTAGGAGTTTATGGATTTGGATTATGCTCCTCTTTGATCAATACTGGCAGGTTTCATAGGTGGGTTCTTATGTCCCGACCAGAGGTCGAAGGGACTGTCCATAGGATGGGGATTGGTTCTGGAGGAGATGGTGACATAGGGTCGCCGATTTGCATGGGGGTCGGCTATGCTGGCCCACTTATATAGGGATTTGCATGAGGTGGTATATTTGGGGTATGGTAGTTTATCAGCGGGAATGACACTATTACAGGTATGGTGTTGGGAGAATATTCCTACAACCAGGCCACTGGTGGACAGAGATAGGCCTATCGGGTGCACATATGGGTACAAATATCGAGGGATAGTTGTCCAGCATAAGCTGGGCAAGCTAGAGCATTGGAGGAGGGTTCTAGATGATATTGATACGGCTGTCTGGCGACCCTATACAGGTTGTGAGGTATGGGCAGAGGATGGGATGGAGATGCCTTATGTTTTCATGACTCGATATATGATAGGGCGGACGCCCTTTATTATTGAGAGATTTCTAGCCACTCAAGTTTTGCGACAGTATGGACGATAGTAGGGGATACCACAGGGGACTTTCTTATATGCTCGACGGAGGCAGGATATACCGGATTGGGGACCCACTCTTGATAGTGCGGCTTTGGTAGAGGAGTTTGTTCATCTATTTGACCATATATGGGACTATGTCCCTGAGATATTAGATGCGGACATGACGGAGGAGTTTGCCAGATATTTTGCAGCTCATGCAGTGGCCAGGATATCAGATTCAATGGACATGCGTCCCGCTTTTGACGATGATGAGGAGGGAGGTGGTGACGGAGGATTTGATGATGGGGGAGATGATGGAGGAGAGGGCCGAGGTCAACGAGGGAGAGGAGATCGGGGGAGGATAGGAGATAGAGGTAGAGGTGGAGGGGATAGAGGGATTCAGGTGGAGAGAGTGGTATGGCGGGCTGTGATGGATAGAGGGAGAGGAGGCTTGGCGATTATGTAGGGGGGTTCGGAGAGAGTAGGAGAGGTGATAGCAGCGGTGGGAGGGACTGATGAGTTGAGATGAACGACTTAGAGGAGGAGGACTGATGTGCTACCCCCACCAGTACCGAGGTCAGGAGGAAGGACGGGGAGTACTTCTTCCCAGGTGCCCCTTCAGATTCGGATCCCAACTCATTGGGAGGATGCATAGATTAGGGCCCTACAGCTGTCAGTACAAAAATTGCAGGCACAACTATTGGCACAGCAGCGACAGATCACATAGCTGACCACGGAGCGGGATACAGTTTTGGAGTGGTTAGGCCGAGCTGAGGAGCTTGCAGGGAGTTTGCAGAGAGCGACAGTAGGTGGCCCGATGAGAGACGCTTTGAGAGAGCTGGCTTTGAGAGCCAAGGATGCGGAGTACTATAGGAGGCACTATGAGGACACGGTGCCCAGGGAGCACCAAGTTCCAAGTTATACAGCCTCGAGATTGAGTCGATCCCGAGAGACAGGGTCGAGGACAGAGATCAGGGGCGTGACAGGGCCTATTCGGCAGGATCCACCTGGAGATCCAGGTGCTCGGACATCTGCTGCGAGACCATCACCATCTGGAGATAGTCACACCTGAGAGATGTTGTCTCTATTGTATTTTGATCATTTTGTTGTGTTGGGCACAGACATGACATATTTTGTACATTTGATCATTTTGAGATATATATATATATATATATATACATGACACCATTTTCCTTGATCCTCATGTGATGTGTTATGGATGATGCTTTTTATATGATGATGCAATGCTTATGCAATTTTATATGTGATGAATATGATGTGATAATGCAGGATGTATAAGATGTATCTTGAAAATGAGACGTATGATATGATATGATGTGAGATGTATCTTGAAAATGAGATGCATCATATGCAACTAATTTATAATATGATATGAAACTAATTGTAAAATGATATGCAACTAATTGTAACATGATATGCAACTAATTGTAAAATGATATGCAACTAACTCAGCATCCTCATTCTACATTGGTCATCCCGATATAGTCACATGTTTTTGTTTCTTTTGGAGATATCATCATTGAGCATTGGTTTGTTGGGATATGTTGAAAATTTATACAAGCATAATGGTATAATTGAACCATAATGACCTGAGAAAAATTTACATGATTTTTGATATTGCAAGATAGCATAAGTGTCGAGGTATAAGTGAACCAGGATGACCTGAATGTTGCTTGTGGATAAACAGACAAGATTAAACCATTTGTATGTTCAAAGTGGAATCATGTCTTTAGTGATGTGCTTTGAATCAGATCTCAAGACAAGTCTTTGTATAGTACAAGTGATCGCCTCCAAGACAAAAGACTAAAAAGATATTGGAGTCCTCGTTACTTTCTCTAGCTCGATGCATCGTTGAGAAAATGTAGAGGATCCAACAGTTCAAAAAGAGTTCAAATGCAAAAATAGTCAAAACTTCATGCAAGATGCAAACATTTGTTACTTCATAAAATCATCCATCATGTGTTGTGAATCCGTTAAATGTATCCGTGTTTGATTCTCCTCATGTTTTGTTGAATTTTGGTTTTGACATGATTTGCCTAGTCTGCTGCAATGCGTGATATGTTGATAGCTTAGGATGCAGATCGATGTTGCCCCTAGCTAAAGGTATTGCCCAATGTGGATATGGACAATGATTACCAAGCAATGGTGGGATATGATGAAATGATTTGTGATAAACAAGGACAGTGACTACGCTAAGTATGTCCTGGATAATGCTTAGTTTGATAAAGGTGTTGGTCAATGGACGATAGGACTTGGATGCAGTGATACAAAAGCTTGGTAAGAATAGATGGAGGATCCATCCTCTCACAATAGTGCTTGTTTGCCAGGTTTTAACCATTTGTTTTTATTGCATCTTTTTCTTTGCTTTTTCTAATTTTTTTTTTTTTTGTATTTTTACTTTTTTCGTGCATTTAGACTGCTCAATTGTAGTATTTCTTCAAATGAATGTTGTTGGTGGGTTTGTTGAGCACATCTCCTTCTGAGGTAGTTAGTTGATAGGCACCTGATCCATAGGCTAAGATGATGACATATGGACCCAACCAGTTAGGTTCAAACTTCCCTTTCTTTTCCCAATCCTATTGATTTCTAGGATTTTCTTTGAGTACTAGATCACCTATTTTGAAGTTTCTAGGGATGACCTTGTGGGTGTAGCTTCTGCACATGTGTTGCTGATATTCTTTGAGATGAGTGTAGGCATGTTGGCGTGTTTCATCTAGAAGTTCAAGTTCTTGCAGTCGGTTAACTCGATATTCTTCATCTGGGATTAAGCCTTTCAAAGAGACTCTAAGAGATGAAATTTCTACCTCTAGGGGTAAAATTACTTCTGATCCATACACCAATGAATGGCATAGCTCCTGTCGGTGTGTGGATGCTAGTTCTATATGCCCAAAGTGTTGGATTGAGCTGTACATGCCAATCTTTGCCTGCATCATTGACTGTCTTCTTAAAAATTTTCAATATTGTTTTGTTGGATGCTTCTGCCTGACCATTTCCCTGTGGGTAGTATGGTGTAGAGAAACGATGTTGGATTTTGAATCGTTCACATAGCTCTCTCACATCCTAATTTTTGAAAGGTCGCCCATTGTCTGTGATGATGGAACCTGGAATGCCATATTTGCAGATCAGATAATTAAGGATAAAAGAGGCAATTTGTTTCCCAGTCACTGTGGTCATGGGGACTGCTTCAAACCACTTGGTAAAGTACTCTATTGCAATGATAATGAACTTGTGCCCATTTGACGACGAAGGATGAATTTTGCCGACTAAGTCTAGTCCCCAGTGACAAAAGGGCCAGGATGTTGTGAATGACTGCAGTTCCTGTGCTGGTGCATGTATAAGATTGCCATGGATTTGGCATTTAGGACACTACTTTGCAAAGTGATAAGAATCTTTTTCCATTGTCAGCTAGTAATATCCCATTCTTAGAAGCTTTTTAGCAAGAGTAGTACCATTGGAATGTGTGCCATGGATACCTTTGTGAAGCTGATGTAAAGTGGAGTCAGATTCATTATGATCAAGGCAACGAAGAAGAGTACCATCTAGACCTCGACGGTACAAAGTATCAACAGTAAGGGTATAACGGGCAGCTTGTCGGATAAAGTTACGTTTTTGGTTTCGGGACAAGTCAATGGGTAGGATATTGGTCTTAAGATACTCATATATCATTCCATATAAGGGGGAGTCTGAACTAGTTAAGACGTAGATGACTTGGGATGCGGAATTGTCATAGGCTGGGGAAAACAGTTGCTCTACTAGGAATTCATAACGAGATTGTTGCTCTGGAATTTGCAATAGTGAAGCGATAGTAGCCATTGCATCGGCTACTCTATTGTCCAACCTTGGTATTTGTGCAAAGCTGATGTGTACAAAGTACTGTTTGAAGTCATCCACCATTCTTTTGTAGGGTAGCAACTTGTCATCTTTCATCTGATAGTCATCATTGATTTGATTGATAACCAGTTGTGAATCTCCATAGACCTTTAGTTCTGTGATTTTCCATTCTACAACTATCTTGATTCCTATGACCAGTGCTTCATACTCAACAACGTTATTTGTGCATGGAAACATAAGTCTGTAGGATCTTGGTATGGTGTGTCCTTTTGGAGTGATGAATACAATGCCGACACCTGAGCCGTGTTGGGTAAATGATCCATTAAAGTATAGGGTCCATTGTTTTGTAGAGATAGCAAGAACGTCCCTGTCTGGAAATTTGATCTCCATTGGTTGTTTACCAGGTAGTGGTGCTTCTGCTAGTTGATCTGCTATTACTTGTCCCTTGATAGCTCTTTGCTCTGTGTAGTGGATATCAAATTCACTGAGAATCATGACCCATTTAGCCAATCGGCCTATAAGAGCTGCTTTGTTGAGTAAATATTTGAGAGGATCAATTTTTGCGAATAGATTAATTGTGTGAGCTAGCATGTAGTGGCGGAATTTTTGAGAGGCGAAAACCACAGCTAAATAGGCTTTCTCAATAAATGTGTAATTGAGCTCATAGCCATTCAATGTCCTGCTGATGTAGTATACTGCTCATTCCTTGCCTTGTTGATCTTCTTATGCTAATAGTGCCCACAAAGATTTATCTGTTGTCGAAATGTAGAGAATAAGTGGCTTTCATGCAATCGGTGGTACCAGAACTGGTTGTTTCATCAGATTTTGTTTGATTTGATAGAAGGATTCTACACACTTGGCTTCCCATCTGAATGATACATTTTTATGTAACAGATGATTGAATGGTAGAATTTTATCTGCTAGTTGAGCGATGAATCACCTGATTGATTGGAGCCATCCTTGTAGAGATTTGAGTTGGTAGATATTCTTTGGTGGTGGCATTTCCATGATGGCTTGTACCTTTGCTGGATCCACTTCAATTCCCTTTTCTAAGACTATGTAGCCTAACAATTTGCTTGATGTAACCCCGAAGACACACTTCTTAGGGTTGAGCCTGACTTGGAATTTTTCCAATCGTTCAAAAATCTTTTCTAAGATGCTTAGATGTTCTACTCTGGTGAAGGATTTAGCTAGTAAATCATCCACATAGTCTTCCATGAAGGTATGCATCATATCATGAAAGATTGTTGTCATTGCTCGTTGATAAGTTACCCCAACATTCTTTAGGCATGACATTCCAATAATATGTTCCCCAAGGACAAGTGAATGTTGTTTTATCTTGATCTTCTGGAGCGATCTTGATTTGGTTATATCTTGAAAAACCGTCCATTAGTGATAACATTGCATGGCTTGCTATGAGGTCTACAATTATGTCGATACTTGGTAGAGGAAAGTCATCCTTTGGACATGCGTTGTTGATATCTCTAAAATATGTGCATATTATGATACTGCCATCTGGTTTTGAAACTGGCACAATGTTTGAAATCCATTCTGCATAGTCAATAAGTCGAATAAATCTGACGTCCAATAGTTTTTTCAGCTCAGCCTTAATCATGAGTGCCACATGCGGATTCATTTTTCTCAGTTTTTGCTTCACCGGTTTAGCTCCTCGAGCCATAGACAAGTGATGCATGATTAATTGTTGATCAATTCCAGGAATATCTACATATGACCAAGCAAAGTTGATTTGCTTTTCTTTAATTTTTTTTATAAATTCTGATCTTTCTTCCTCTGTTAGAGAATCTGCCAGGTGTATGTTTTTGGCTGCATCTGTAGTACCAATGTTGATTGATTGAGTGGGCTCAATCAATATGGGTGATTGCTCATGATAATGTTCAAGAAGAGTGTCAAGTCTCCCATCTTTAGGTGCCTTAAAAAGGTTTTCACCCTTAGATGCATCCTTTATTTTTACTTTTTTGTGATCCATAGCTGCCATTGATTGGTTTTCAGCATTAGATCCTTTATTTGGTTTATTTTTGCGACTGAGAGACTTGGCACCCTCCTGATTGCAGACATCAATATTTTGTTCACTGGTAGAGTTTGTTTCTAAGTTGATAGTACATAAGTAATGGATAATGGATTCATCATTCGAGAAAATTGGTATATCATGAATTTCGGGTTTGTCCCAATCTATGAGGTCCAGAAAGACAAGTGGTAAGGAATCGTTTGGTGGATCAAGTTCTGCTATTGTAAGTGTTAGGATAGAGGTTTCATTGTGATTGGTTTGGGTGTTAAAGAAGTCAAGCATTTCGTCGAGGTCTCTGATGGTATCATCTTCCATATAGACTTGTTCATAATGTTGTTGCTCGCTTTCCTTAGCATCATAGATATTCTGTGGTCCAGATTCAAGTAGTCTAATTTCTGTGTTATGTTCTTCTTGAGAAAGGGATATAGAACTAGTATTTTCAGTGGTATCTTTAGTAGCATTTGAGCAGCTACCACATTCATATTCATTGGAATCAGTCTCAGAGGTATCATCCCAGATTCTATAAGTGTCGTGAATTGGTATGTTATATGGTGAGAATAGGTTTTTGATGATTGAGACAAGTTTGATAGTTTTCTCTGATTCTATGTCAGATCCTGCTTTGACCTTTTGTATTTGTTCATATACTATCCCTCCTTGAGGAGGAATGATGTGTTGAAATGTGGTGACTGATCAACAAAGTACTGTACACTCAACATGTATCCTTGGCCGACTTTGTTTGTTGCCCTAAAAACCCTAAAAAGGCCGACATTGTAATAAAACCCTAAAAATGCATGTTATAAGTGGCTGGGATGCTTAAGGCATGGTAAGGTTGATGTACTGTTTTTGCTGGATAATAAGAAAGATTGGACGACTGTGTATGGTGGATGTAACCCATTCTGGGTGAACCATGTTAAATCTCTGTGTTATCTGTGTCTTGTTTTATTTCTTTATCTTTTGTATTTAAATCTGCATATAATTGTTAGTTCATATTTGCTTCGGATCTGCTTGAAACCCTATCAATTGGTATCAGAGCGAGGTTTTCTGTAAATTGGTAGGACTCTCATATTTGAGTGGGAGCAATGGAGGATTCCAAATTCAAGGTCGAAAAGTTTAATGGCCAGAACTATCAGTTATGGAAAATGCAGATGGAGGATTACCTGTATCAAAAGGATTTGTGGCGGCCATTGGAAGGAAAGGCAAAGAAAGCGACCACAATGTCAGATGAAGAGTTGGACATTTTAGATAGAAAGGCACTGGGATCCATTCGATTGTGCCTTGCACCGTCTGTAGCATTCAATATAATAGAAGCAAAAACGACTGTAGATTTGATGGCAACATTGGAAAACTTGTATGAGAAACCCTTGGCTTAGAATAAGGTATTTCTTATGAAGCATTTATTTAATTTGAAAATGAGTGAGGGAGGATCTGTAGCAGAGCACTTAAATGAATTTAATACAATTACCAGTCAACTGTCTTTGGTAAAAATTACCTTTGCAGAAGAGGTTAGGGCTCTCTTGATTTTATGTTCTTTGCCAGAAAGCTGGAATAGCTTGGTTATGGATGTAAGTAACTCCGTCTCTGGTAAAAATACCTTGGTATTTGATGATATTGTTGGTGTTATCCTAAGCGAGGAAATGAGAAGGAAAAGCACAGCTGAGACTCCAACATCATCGGGTAGTGTTTTGAATGTGGAGAACAGAGGAAGATCAAAGGAAAGAGGAAAAGGCCCTTGGAATGAGAAGTCGCGAGGGAAGTCAAAGAAAGGATGCTCTCAATCTAGAGGAAAGAAAGATTGCTGGTACTGTGGAAAGCCTGGTCATCTAAAGAAAGACTGTTGGTCTCGGAAAAACAAAGAAGGAGACAAAAATGAAAACGACAGTAAGGAAGCTAATATTGCAAGTAATACTTCACAAGATGCTTTAGTCTTATGTTTAGATAATGTTAATGATTCCTGGGTAATAGATTTTGGGGCTTCATTTCATGCTACACCCCATAGAAAATATTTTCTAGATTATGTTCAAGGTAATTTTGGACAAGTATATTTGGGTGATGATGAGTCCTGTCAAATTGTTGGAAAAGGAAAGATAAAGATCAAGTTGCAGAATGGTAATGACTGGTTTCTGTAGGAGGTAAGACATGTTCCTAACTTAAGAAGAAGTTTAATTTCTGTAGGACAACTAGGTAGTGAAGGTTCCATAGTTACCTTCTCAGACAGTATCTAGAAGGTCAGTAAAAGATCATTAGTAGTAGCTAAAGGTGTGAAGGTAGGCACATTATATCTGTGTACTGGTAACACTTACTCTACCTTAGCTGCTACAGATAAAGTTACTACAGAGACAACAACAATAGATGTTGCAAGAACAGATTTGATAATGTGGCACCATAGGCTTGGGCACATGAGTGAGAAAGGGTTGAAAATCCTTCACTCCAAAAATCTATTGTCAGGACTAAAGAAGATTGATTTAGAGTTATGTGAAAACTATGTTTATGGCAAACAGAAAAGAGTCAAATTTCTCAAGGTTGGGAAAGAGAAGAAGAGTGAGAAGTTAGAGCTTGTGCATTCAGATGTATGGGAACTGGCTCAGGTATCATCTCTTGGTGGCTCTTGTTATTATGTTATTTTTATTGATGACTCAACCAGAAAAACATGGGTATATTTCCTAAAAAAAAAATCAGATGTTTTTGAAACTTTTAAGAAATGGAAAGCTTTGGTTGAGAATGAGAAAGGAAAAAAGTTGAAGTGTCTCAGATCGAATAATGGAGGTGAGTATTACAGCAAAGCATTTGAAGATTACTGCTCCTTAAATGGGATTAGAAAGCAGAAGACAGTTCCAGGAACTCCACTGGAAAATGGTGTGTCAGAGAGAATGAATAGGACTATCATGGAACGTGCGAGGAGCATGAGATTGCATGTTGGATTGTCCTTACATTTTTGGGCAGATGTTGTACATACTGCTATCTATTTGATAAATAGAGGACCTTCAACCCCTTTGGATGGTGGTATTCTAGAGGAGGCATGGACTGGTAAGAAGGTAAATTATTCTTTTCTGAAAACCTTTGGTTGTGAAGCTTTTGTCCATGTTGATAAAGAAAACAGAACCAAGCTTGATGCTAAATCTCAGAAATGTACCTTCATTGGATATGGGATAGATGAATATGGATATCGGTTATGGGATTTTGAAAATAAGAAAATAAATAGAAGTAGAGATGTTATATTCAATAAGAAGGTTATGTATAAAGAACAGATGCAGAAAAAGAAGCATGAACAGGACAAGAAAGAATATGTGGTGTTGGATGAGATTCCTAAAAATGAAATGCCACAGGTACCTGATGCTCAGCAACAACAGAATGTCCCATAAACTCCTGCAAGTGTTAGACATTCTACAAGGTCAAGTAGACCCCCTAAAAGATTTTCTCCTTCTTTGTATTCTATATTATTAACTGATTCTAGTGAACCAGAAGAATATGAAGAAGCAATGCAGGTGGATGCCAAACAATAGTGGGAGCTAGGCATGAAAGAGGAGATGGACTCCTTCATAAAAAATAAGACTTGGGACTTAGTCCCTTTACTTGCAGAAAAAGGAGCCTTGCCTAACAAATGGGTTTATCAGCTGAAGGAAGAGGAAGGAGGTTAGAAAAGATATAAGGCCAGACTTGTGGTAAAAGGTTTTGCACAGAAAAAGGGTATAGATTATGATGAGATATTTTCTCCAGTTGTAAAAATGACTTCAATTAGAACTGTACTTAGTCTTGTGGCTGCAAATGATTTATATATTGAACAATTAGATGTGAAAACAACTTTTCTCCATGGAGATTTGGAGGAGGAAATTTACATGTTGCAACCACAAGGATATGAGGTCAAAGGTAAGGAGAACTTGGTGTGCAGGTTGAAGAAAAGTTTGTATGGCCTAAAGCAAGCACCCCGACAATGGTATTGAAAATTTGATAGTTTCATGGCTGAACACGGTTATCATAGATGTCATTCTGTTCATTGTGCATATTTTAAGAGATTGGATAATGGCAGTTATATTATCCTGTTGCTTTATGTTGATGACATGCTTGTTGCTGGTTCTAACATGGAATACATAAATGATCTTAAACAGAAATTAGTCAGGTCATTTGCTATGAAGGATTTGGGTGCAGCTAAGCAAATTCTGGGTATGAGGATTACACGGGACAGAAAAAATAGAACCTTGAATTTGTCCCAAAGTGAATATATAAAGGTGTTGAAAATATTTAACATGCAGGATGCAAAAGTAGTTAGTACACCTTTGGCTAGTCATTTCAAATTGACTAAGGAGATGTGCCCAAAGGCACAGGAAGAAGTAAAGAAAATGTCTAACATCCCGTATTCATCAGCTGTTGGTAGTCTGATGTATGCGATGGTATGCACAAGGCCAGATATTGCACATGCAGTGGGAGTTGTGAGCAGGTTTATGAGTAATCCGGGTATGGAACATTGGAATGTTGTGAAATGGATCCTTCGGTATTTGAAAGGAACCACTACAAAGGCATTATGTTTTGAAGGATCTAATGCTGATCTGAGTGGATTTGTTGACTTTGATCTGGCAAGTGATATTGATTCACGAAGGAGCACTTCAAGGTATGTTTTTACTATAGGGGGAACTGCAGTCAGTTGGATTTCTAGGCTGCAAAAGGTTCTTGCACTTTCAACCACTGAAGCTGAGTATGTTGCTGCTACAGAAGCCAGCAAGGAGATGATTTGGTTACAATGTTTTTTGGAGGAATTTGGTCAGACACAGGAGGATCACCCATTGTATACTGATAGCCAGAGTGCTATTCATCTTGTGAAGAGTTCTTCTTTTCATTCAAGGACAAAGCACATTGAGCTCAGGTACCACTTCATCTGAACTGTTTTGGAGGAGGGTCAATTATGGCTTGAGAAGATTCACACAAGTGAGAATCCTGCTGATATGTTCACGAAGGCAGTTCCACAGGAGAAGCTGATTTCTTCATCAGTTTCTGTTGGTCTTCTTGATTGATAATTGTGGAATTTATACCAGTCGAGTCCTAGTGTTTTATTCAGGGGATGTTGCATGTATAGTGGTGTCATGTAGTATCAGTCTCCAAGTGGGAGATTGTTCAGTGTGGAGCTTGATCAATCTCCAAGTGGGAGATTGTTGAAATGTGGCGACTGATCAACAAAGTACTGTACATTGTAATAAAACCCTAAAAAGGTCGACTTTGTTTGTTGCCCTAAAAATTCATGTTATAAGCGGCTGAGATTCTTAAGGCATGGTAAGGTTGATGTACTACTTTTGGTGGATAATAAGAAAGATTGGACGATTGTGTATGGTGGACGTAACCCATTCTGGGTGAACCATGTTAAATATTTGTGTTATCTGTGTCCTGTTTTATTTCTTTATCTTTTGTATTTAAATCTACATATAATTATTAGTTCATATTTGCCTCGGATCTGCTTGAAACCCTATCATGATGTTATTAGGAGATGATACTACTTTGTTGGATATTTGCTCTTGAATATGATTGACTTATGTAGATGTTGTCTTCTTGTGAATGATGGACTCCCCTTGATATTGCTTCCTTTCTTGATGCTCACGTTCCTTATGGATTGTCTCTACTGACTCAAATAGTGCTTCTTGCCAGGATTCTTCTTTGCTTTCCACTGAGGTTTTTGATATTTGCGTGGTACCCTCTTTGGTAGTAGAGTGAGTTCAAAGCCCAATCCCTTTTTGTTTTACTAAATTGTGAAGGAGGATCCAATGGTTCTGTGACACCTTCCCAACGCTTACCAATAGGTCCTTTGCCATTGTATCCCATTTGCTGCATGATTAAGTAGCCTTCTCCATATAGGTGTGTGGGTATAGCTACTTCTACAGTAGCTGCTCTGTCTTCTTCCTCATCTTTGTATAGCCAACTGAGGATATCCTTTTCCTCGGATTCATGTGCTAAAGTGCCGAGTTGAATGAATGTGCCATCGAACTTGGTGATGGGCTAATTTGATTGATGTGTTGATGCTGTAGGTAATCCATGAGATCTAGGTGATGTGGGTAAGTTAGTCAAACACATGGGTTCCAAAGAGTATTCCCCCATGCCTTGTTCTTTGATTTTAATTTTCTGCTTGAAATCTCTAGGAAATGATTTAGACTTCTCTTGTTGAAGATCTGGTGCTGAGGAATTTTGTTTCTCTTTATTATGTGGAACCAAACTGTCCTGGGCTGCTCCCATTGCATTACAATGTTGAAATGGATTGTGATCAGCAGATATAGAAAACTCTTGCCCATTATAGGGGAATTTGACACACTGGTGATATATAGAAGGCACTGCTTGCATTTCATGTATCTAGGATCGACCTAATAAGATATTGTATGTGAGGTCTATGTCTAAGACCTGGCACATAGTATCTCTTTGTATCGGTCTGACTTGAATCAGCAATGCCACTATTCCTTTAGAGGATCTTTCTTCATCACCATATGCCTTTATAGTAATATTTTTGCATGGATCAATAGACTCCTTCGAGAAGCCTAATGCACGGATAAGTTTTAAGGTACATATATTAAGTCCGGCTCCTCATCTATTAATACTCGTTTTACTCAGTGTTTATAGACTATGACTTCAATATGGAGAGGATTATTATGTGGATGACTCAACAAGATATTATCGTGCTCAGAAAAAGTGAGATTATGAGTGACCATGGCTTGGAATTTGTCAACATCCAGATCTTGAGGTACATTTCTTTCTAATAGCACTTGTTCCAATATGTCTTTGTGTTTTGGTGAAAGTTTTAGCAACTCTAGTATAGGTATTTGAGTAGGAGTTTTATGCAGTTGGCTGACTAGGTCATATTGAATTTTGGGTACAGTGTTTGTTGTTGACGTATGTCCCTTTAAGACATATTTTTGAGCTCTAGTTGTTACGTTGACAGATTCATGATCACATTGATCTCGGATTGTGATGACATTGACTTGATTGTCCTCAGCTGATATATGATAGATGGTGTTATTGTAGATGTGATTGATACGAGCTCCACGTGTATCATTCGAGGTTGAAGCTCCATCCTTGTTTTAGTTTGGAAGAGGATTCTTAAAGACTCCATGGTCACCATTTGTCTTGAGACCATCCACCGTTAAATCACCTCTATCAATCATGTCCTGAACAATGTTTTTCAGTCTCATGCAATCAATTGTTTGATGACCTTTGTTGTGATGAAAATCACAAAAGTACGAGTCATTCCACCAAGGTGGTTTGATTTGTGGTTCATAGTTGCTGATTGCTGGTAAAGAGATAATTTTGTTTGCCATGAGTTCTCTGAATGTTGATTCCAGTGATTGTCCCAGTGGTGTGTAGACACATTTTTGAAAATTGTTGGTGTTACCTCGTGAATTGTTATTAGGCCCTCGATTTGTGTGATTGTTTTGAGTATTGTTGGCGTTGTTGGTGTTGGGTTGACCTTGATTGGTATTTGGTGTGTAAGTATTAGTGTCTGGGTTAGCACCTTTGGGATTCTTTATAGCCTGAGTATTATGCAATAATGCGAGCACAGGCTGCTTAGATTCTGGATCATTTGATTCATTGCCTCCTTCATTATTTTTTTTTCTAGTCCAGAATCTGGATTTGTCCAAGTTGCTATTGTTTTGGTTATTGTAATGGGATGAACTTGTTCCTTCTTTGAAGAATTTTAACGTTCCTTTCTTGACACATGCTTCTTCCACTTGAATTCCATTCTCAATCAATTAAGTGAGAGATGGTATGTATTGGAGCTTGAGTCTGTAACTCATCTCATCGTTCAAGCTGTCGATGAAAATTTCCATTTTCTCGTTTTCGGGGATATCTCGAGGATATCTTGAAACCATATGTCACCATCGTTGAAGGAAAACCATGAATGTTTCATTGTTTTTCTATTTGGTGTTACAAACGTCTAACATGGTGATAGCATGTTGAATGTTATAGGAATATTGAGTTATGAATTTGTTGACCAGCTCATCAAATGATCTGACAGGAGGTGTGATTTTGGATAACCATTCCATTGTTTGTCCTCCCAAGCTTCTTGGGAATAACCTCATCAAATAGGTGTCATCATGAGCGAATTCAAGACTAATTGTGCAGAATTCTCGAACATGATCACGGGGATCGCTTTTTACATCATATTTGTCAAATTTGGGAACATCTGAGTTTGGAGGAAAAGGTATCATGTTCAATCTTCTATCAAATGGATAAGGACAAATTTCATTTAATGAATACCTTATTGTTGTCCCTTGTTGTATGTCTTGCATTTGTTGAGTAAGGGCAATCAAAGGTGCATTATTTTTCCAAGGGAAGAGTTCTTCCCTTGCATTATTTCTAGGTTGAAATGGTGTATGGAATGGCATGTTTTTCTCAGGGATGTGTCGCTTAGGGATGTTTTGTCCTGGTGTATTTTGTTCAGGTATGTTTTATTCAAGGATATCTTGCTCATGGCCATGTGTTTCTCCTTCTCGTTGTCATTCTTGATATTCATAATGTTGAGATTTTGTTCTAAACATGTCTGTGTCAAAGTCTTCAGGAAGTTTAACCCCTTTGCTTGTGAGCATGAGTAGGTATTTTTCTTTATCATTTTTCTTGAGTCTTTCCACAAGTTTTTGAAATGAAGCACTTTCTTGACATTCTTGAAGAAGTTCTTCATAAATTTCGGCGTCCTCTAGTTTCGGATGCTCGAAAGGATTTGCTCATCTCTGTCATGCTGGATTCTGATTGCATTTTGCTTTGTTTGTTTTGTTGAGAGCGAGTAACAATAGGCATCTAGTAGAAGCTTTCTGTGACAAAAGGAATGAACTCTTCTTCAATGTTTTGTTCAGGGGTTTGTGGTTCAAATCGGGGGATGTTGTAAGTGATGCACTCGTTGGGAAAAAATGCTGGATTGATCTTTCCTCCATGATTTATTTGTTGACAGAATGCAGATTTTTGACAGAATTCTCTAGTCTTCAAAGGTTCCTTGTCAAATTTGTTTGCTTTGTTCTGAATATATAATCATACATGACGAAGGAATGTTCGATGAGATACGAAGAGTTGATGATTGATGTATAAAAATTTATTTATTTTGGCAAGTTTCAAAGAACTTGGTTGTTGTTTCTTCAACTTAATGTTACGATAAATATTCTTTCTTCTCAGAATATGAGGATTAGTCATGCACAAGCGATCAATGGTTTCCTTTGAGTTGTTTTGGATTCAGTTTATCTTGTTTTGGAAACTTAAGCTTTACTTTATCAAGTGAAGGTTTAGATGCCTCGTCACAACAAAGTGGTCAAACGATATGGAATACGAGCTTTCCCAATATGGAAACTCGGTTTGACAACTTGGAGTTTTTAGAACAAGTGTGTTTTGGGATGAAAATCCGTTTGATTGAAGGACCTATTTGATATCTGCGATGGGGTTTATTGATTTTGATAGGATAGATATGCTTATCGTGCGACCAGTTTTAGATTTTGGACAAATTTTGTTTGATGAGAAACTTACTTTGGAAATAACTTTTGATACTCTGTTCTTTGGTATTCTAATTTGACGAAGCTCAGGCTGATGAAAGGAGGTTTTCGAAAATGTTTTCAAAATTTTCCAATTTGACCTCTATTTTGCCCCCTGTCTTTCTAGTTTCTGTCATGCACTAAAACAGAGACTCGATGCGCTATAGAAAATTCTCAATGTGTTAATGAAAAGACCCTACGCACTATGCTGCCCCCTTCTACGCGCTATCTGATTTATACTATTTAACTTTGTTTCAGTTTCTACTCAAAAGGTCATGCACTAATATGGGCCTTCTATGCGCTAACAGTTAAACTTTATGCGCTAAAGGTTGAATTCAACGTGCTAAGCTGATGCTTCCACGCGCTATACTATTTTTAGAATGTGCTAACTGCTACTGTTGATTTTAGATTTTTGATGAAGCGTCACTGTTAAGACTTTACGCGCTAAAGTATGGTTCCAACGCACTAAGATGTTGTTCTTATGTGCTAAACTGCCCTGACTTGATTGTTTTTTGCGATTTTAGAGTTTTTGCCTTGAGTTTTTCAGTGATAGATGATTTTCTGAAGTAACCAATGAAAGCAAAGCACCAAAGAGACAACAGTTTTGCCTAATCTAAACAATAAGTGTATGTTTGGCGAGGATGTGTTCAAATCCCCAATGTTTTTAACAGGTTTTGGATACAAAGAATACACTTCAAAAAGACTCTTTATTCAAAGGTCATAAGCAATATCATAGCCCACTAGTCTCGATACTCCGTCAGCTCAAACATCCATGTCACCCCTTAGGGGGCGCCCGTTTTTTCGCCTTTTGCTAGAAATTAACTCAAAGTGAATTGCTTCACAGTTGAGTAGTTATCTTGGGAGAGATATGGTGAGTGATCTTGGGGGTGGATTATTCCCCACCCTTGCACTATGATATTACAAATGTCTAGTTACTGACTCAGCCCAAAGTTTCTATGCTAAGGTTCGTAATCAAGCTTCCCATTCGGCCATCAGTGATAAACTCCCTCAGGAGGCTTCCCAACCTTTAGAACAAACGCTTTACGTATCTCAAGGATACTTGGGGAAGGCTAATCACTGCGTGAAACCGTTGAAAAGGAATTTCATCGCTTTCCACTTTTGATTATAGTGGGTTGGAACACTTGGCGTCAAAGTCATTTCCCACTTAGGTCGTTCCCTTAACACCAGCCAAAAATGGCTTTAAGAGTTTTTCAACCCCTCGGGAAGGCAGGCCTGCTAAAGGATTTAAATGTTGTATGACTGAAAGCGTAAGAGTAGTCTAGCTTTTTTATCACCCAATTAAGGGGAGAGCATATACCTTCTACTTTCGAGACAAGGCAAACAAGGCTCTTTTTACCTTTCAAGTCAATGATTTTCTAAGATCTATATGGAGATGTTGCTCCACAAAAACATGGTGTTTATTTCAACCTTTTATGGCAATGATTTTCTGATCTATTTGAAAAGAAAGGGTCAACAAAGTAAATCCAACGTTTCCTCAACAAAATAAATCTATTGTTGGTCAACAAAATAAATCGATCCAAAGGGGAAGATCTTCCTTATTTGGTTGCAAATGACCTTGGGACTTTGTGTGATTCTTTACTTTGCTAAAACATAAAATGGATCCTTTTATACACCAAAGGATGGTGAAATTCTTTTTAAGCCCTTTGATTTTGCAAAAATGAAAATTTGTTTTGTTCTTTTTAAAACCCAATTTGAGAATATTTCTCCTAGAAAAGCAAGAAAAGATTGTTGTTGTGGATCATTTTACAGCCCAAAGTAAGGGGAGTTCAATTTTATCCAACAAAAATTAAAATGACTCTAAATTTTAACTAACTTAACTAAGTTAGTAAAATTTAAAACTATTTTAATTTTACAAATAAAATCCAGCTCTAATTGCAAGAAATTGTCAGAGTTCTGCAAAAGTTCCAATCAAACAGTTAGAAAAATCTGGGTTTTGGTGGACTTCTACAAGTATTAATTTAAGTTCAGTTACAATTTAGTTTTTGTTTTCTGTCTATTATGCACTACAGGACAGACTATACGTGCTACAGGATGAGTTGGATGCGCTATCAAACAGACCCGATGCGCGACTCTGCTTTCCGAATGCGCTCCTTTGTTTTCCTTCCACACTGAGACCTATAAGAAAAGGTTAGTTAAGATGATGCACTAAGCTAAGGACTTGACGCGTTAGAGTATAAACCCCACGTGCTAAACAGTGTACGGGATGCACTATAATGTTAGCGAGATGAACTAAATAATATTCTCCGCGCGTTGATTCCTGTTTCCCGCGTACCTACAAAAGTGCTTATTTTTTAAAACCAATTTGATTAATGGGGTTGTGGGTTCGAGCCCCACGGTGGGCGCCAAAAATGTGTGCGGGAAAAGCGGGTCTATGAAACTCAAAATGTGAAAAAGTGGTCTCAAAGAGGCTTGCTCATACACCCACAGGACTTCTTGGTGCAAGTTATGGAGTCATGAATAATGACTCAACTTTCCAAGGTTGGTTTCATGGTTCTCTATCTCACATGGTCCCTCAAGCCAATGCCTTTGCTCTCAGATCACTAAGAAAAGTGACTTAGGGATGGCTAATGCAAGAATGAGGGATGCTTTAGATTGATTTAGTTATGGAAATGCATCCTAAGCTATGCATGATTCTACAAATGCAACAAACTAGATTATAAGATGACAATATTAGTAGAAACACTATCCTAACATGATATACTAGTTGATGTTCTAAGATAATGATAAAGAAAATACTCTAAAAAAGCTTATTTAGACTATTTCCTAATACAAAAGAGGCTAAATGTGTTGATAAAATTGAGCATAAATGAGATACTAAAGCTTGCATGGATCCTTTAAATGGAGGAAGGAGAGCTCTATTTATAGTGAAAATAGGGCAATGGATGGCCAGGATTGAAAGAGTTAATCAAAGGTCAAGTTTGAAAGTTGGCAATCCATGTTTACAATTTTCACCAATGAAATGGTGACAATTGTCAACATAGGACCAGTTGAGAGGAGAGGTAGGAAGCATTAAATTCTTGAGAAGACCTCATGGTTACCCTAGGGGGTAAGGGTTAAGGTTAGGTTAAGATTATCCATTGGATAAAGCTTTTACCCAAAGGATAAACTCTTGTGCAAGGGTTAAAGGGATAACCATGGTCAAAGCAATGAATGCTTGAAGAGACCCCTGGGTTAGATGTGGGTTGAGTTTAGAGAAAGTCTCTAATCATGCTGGAGGGTTGAGTTAACCATTAATGGTTTGGAAGACTTTCAAAGTTAAGTTGTTGAAGCCTTTAATGGTTTTCAAAGACTTTGAGGGTTTGAGAAGTGACTTCCCCTTGCTTAGGGATGTGACAATATTTAGGAGATGGGTTAGGATAATTTAGAAGTGATTAGAAGAGTCTAGAAGGGGGTTTAGGAGGCAAGTGGTAGATGTAGGATTTTGCAAGTGGATGAGGAATAAAAGGATTTAATTAAAATAAAATGTTTTATTTCAATTTAGTTGCAATTTGGGAAATTGAATAAATTAGATTTATTCAATTTGGGGTAAACTATTAATTAATTATAAATTTAATTAAAAGTAGAGAGAAGGGGTTTAATTGAATAAATGATTTATTCAATTAAATGACATAAGTGAATTTAACTAAGTAAATTGAATAATTTACTTAATAAAATAGAAGAATGTAGGTAATTTAATTAAATTAGATTTAACTAAATAGAGGAATGAACATAAAATATTCATTCTAGGAATATTGTCATTTTTATATGTCTACACCATGTATTGGAGGATTAATGTAATCCTAGTTTGGATGTTATTTATTAGCTTTCCTTATGATTGTGTTAATGCTTATTGAAGAGAAATTATATTGTATCCTTTCAATCTTTCAATGGTGTAATTTGTTATTGCATATGGCTTATTATGTTCTATGAATTTTGATGGATTATTGGATTAATCTTAATTGTGGAATTTTACTTTTGGTTTTATTCTTCGTTGGTAACCCTTAAGGAATTCTGGTGTAATTCTTCCACTTGTGTTATTATTGTGCAATCGTTGTTTTAATGCACTTTATATGTTTATACTTAACAAAAAAAATGTTTCACCCTTGTTGTGGGTTTTCCTTTGGGGTTCCTGGCGGGGCATTACAACATTCCACCAGAAGAAATTGATCTTTGGGATGAGTTGAGGATTCCAAACCTCTTTCCAGTTTATAGTCAAGGTAGGTTCTCGAAGCAAGCAGTTGTAGGCCATTTTAACATAATACTCCCCCGAGGGGTCCCATTTCCAAATAAATTTGTCATCTCTAGGAAAGAGGGGGAGGAAGGTTACATCTAGAAGGATCTGCAACTCTCTAGTGATAGGGAGAAGATGGGGTTGATCAAAACAACAAACCTCCATAATTTTCCAAGTGTTGTTGGAGAAGTAGCTCGAAACCATTTCCCCAAAGAAATTTTTTGTTGCAACCTCGATCCTTCTAAGTGAGGGGGAGGTTATTAGGGTATTCTCCCCTAGACAACAATCCTCCCAGAAAAGGACATTTCTACCATTTCTAGTGAGCCACTTCATGCCTTGGGATATGAGGTCCCTGCAACAGATGATATTATTTCATATTTTTTATCCCCTAGGGAGACCCACATCATTTAAAGTAGAGACAAAACTGTAAAGTTCTGATGCCAATAGCTAACAAGATGAGAGGGGGGGGTGAATCATAAAAATTTAATCTTTCATAAAATCAATAGATTCAACCTCGGTAACTTATACTTTAGCAATATAACCAAAAACTTCTAAACATGCTAACTCATAAACACATAATCATCATAACACATATAACACCATATTTAACGTGGAAACCCAAATAGGGAAAAACCACTGTGGGATTTCAGACCCACTAAGAAATATACTCTTCTAGAGTATGCTCGGTTAAAAGAAAATCCTGTTAAAGATTACAAACACATTGCTAGATGTGACCCAGTTAAGGGATTTCCCTCAGATATGTTAGAATCTTCACTTTGTTAGAAGTGACCTTGTCAAAGGATTTCAAACACTCATTTAGAATGTTACCTAGCTAGAGGGTTTACAAACAAGACTGTTAAGTCCACTCGGTTAAGAGATTTTCTGTCACTTACAAAATAACAGTAATAAAAATATAATTGCAACTTCACATCTAAAATGGTAAAGTAGATTCTATTTGCTCAAAACAATCTTGTCATAGGACTTATCTTGTCCCTCTGCTGGGCTCCCTACTCTGTTATTCAAATAGGTCTTCAAGCTTCTGTGCTTGGTAATCACTATGTAGCATCCCTGTGCTTACACTTCCCCACATGCATTATGTATCAACAATTCCTTATTTATAAACAATTTGCTAACTGCTTAATCTCCTTGATCACATTTCCCATGATCAATCTTAGCCGTCAGATCTTCAATCTTGACTAGGTTCAGTGTAACCTTAAATCTGAAAAATGTTTTACTTGCATACCTTCCTAGGAACTTGTGCTAGGTTATTGCGGTTCAATCTATGCTGTAGATCTTCCTCTTGTTTTTCCATTGCCGTAGATCCTTAACAAACTTCATGCACGACATACCAATCATTTATTCATCTCCAGCTCATCAGCATCCTTCATTAAATAATGTTTTTATCCATCCAATGCGATCTGTCATAACTCGGTTGCAACTTGGTAAATACTAAACTTTACTCGGTAGACATTCCGCCTTCATTAACCAATATCGATAACCTTAGGGTTTACCAACTAGGTTCCTTAGGGTTTGCCGACTAGGTTCTTTGCTTGGTGACATACTATAGTATTAACCTTACAATCAACAACATATGTAGGATATCAAAACAATCTAAACATCATGATCTCATCATTGTCTAACTCGGTAATAGTTGCCCATTGAATAACTTATTTCTCCCCTTATTCATCACATTCTTTTTGTATCTTTTACCGACATCTTAATTCTCTTCAAATCAATCTTCTCAAGATATGGCAACACCATACTGAATTAAGAAATCAAGTTCTTGACATCAATGACAAAATAATGTTATAAAGATAGTTATCATCCTTTTTTAGTTATATCAATAATCTCCAACAACCTTCTCAATATCCTTAATGAAATGCCAACAATCTCCTTTCTATTGAAATTCCCACAATCTCCCCCTTTGGCATTGATGGCAAAACCAACTTTTAAATGGTAATACCAACAAGATATTCAAATTGATTTGGATTCAGATTGCTGTTAAAATCTTCTGAAGTCTTCTAGGCTTTCTCCCTCTTTCATTAGGCTTCTGAGCTGTTGTCTTGCATTTAGTCTTCTCCCCCTGTCATTAGTCTTCTGTTATCTTCTTCATTTAGGGATTTACCATTTAGTCTTCTCCCCCTTTGACAACAATGCGAAAAAGTAAAAGAGCTAAATCATGATTTCTTCCCCTATGAAGTTATTTGCCTTGCTATGTATCATCTCAATCTCAGTCAGAGCAACTTGTCTCTATTCACTAGTTCCTGTACACCTTTAGAAAACCTCCTAAAGTGCATAAATCAACATCAATCCACACATAATACTCTGTAGATTCATCGAATTGATGCTTTCACCGAACTGTGTCAGTGAGTAGAAGATAGGGGTAGGACCCCTAACTTGCTTTTGAGATACTCAAAAGTGTCCCTTGGCAGTGGCTTTGTGAAGATATCTGCTATTTGCTCCTTTGAACTAATATATTCCAGCACAACTTTCTTCTCTTGAACTTCTTCTCTGAGATAATGATACTTTATAGAGATATGTTTCGTCTTAGAGTGCATTACCGAATTCTTTGAAATGTTAATGGCACTCGTATTATCACAGAATATAGTTACTGGCTCGGTAACTTTCTCATTTATACCTTCCAATAGTTGCTTGATCCATGCTATATTGGTACAATTCAATGCTGCAGCGACATATTCAGCTTCAGCTGTTGACTGTGAAATGCATCCTTGTTTCTTGCTAGGCCAACTTACTAGTCTATCACCCAGAAAGAAAGCTCCACCACTTGTGCTTTTCCTGTCATCAATGTTGCCTGCCCAATCAACATCAGTATAAAATTCTAAATCAAAATTATTTCTCCTTTCATATACTAATCCATAATCTTCAGTGCCTCTCAGGTATCTGAAAATTCTCTTAATTGTTATCATATGTGTTTATTTGGGATCTGCAGAGAATCTTGCAACAATACCTACTGCATGTGCTATATCCGGTCTACTGTGCACAACATATTGCAACTTTCAAATCATAGATCGGTAAAGTGTCTCATCAACAGATGTAGATTCATCATTCTTTGATAGTTTACAGTTAGTAGTCATAGAAGTACTTACAGGTTTAGAATCCTGCATTCCAAATTTCTTCAAGATTTCCTTTATGTAGTTGGATTGAGTAATGAAAATCTCATCTTTCATTTCCAGTATCTGTAAACCTATAAAATACTTTATCTCACCGATTAGTGACATCTCAAATTCTTTGCACAATTCATTTCCAAAGTTCTTACATAAGGAGTCATTACCACAAAAAATAATATCATCAACAAATATGGCTGAGATCAATATTCCATTGTCCTCGTCATTCTTCATGTACATATTGTTGTTTTCACTTGTCCTTATAAAACCAATCTTGATCAAATAAGAGTGCAGTCTTTCATACCATGCTCTAGGTGCTTGTTTCAGACCATATAAATCTTTATTTAGTTTACATACCTGATCTTTACTCTTGTCTTCAACAAATCCTTCAGGCCGTTCAATATAAACTTCTTCTTCTAGTATACCATTCAAAAATGCAGATTTAACATCCATTTGATATACCTTGAAATTTTTGAAAGTAGCATATGCCAACAATGTTCTTACTCCCTCAAGTCTAGCCACAGGTGCAAAAGTCTCACCATAATCTATTCCTTCTTCTTGAGCATAACCTTTGCAAACTAGTCTTGCTTTGTTGTGAATGACCTCACCTTTTTCATTTAGCTTGTTTCTAAAAATCCACTTTGTACCGATTATAATTTTGTCCTTCGGTCTTGGAATCAGTGTCCCTGTGTCATTCTTCTTGATTTGATCAATCTCTTCTGTCATAGCATTTACCCAATCTTCACTGTTAAATGCCTCTTTTACTATTCTCAGTTCAAATTCAGATATCAGACATGTGTTCTGTCTCAGTTTGTTCCTTGTCATCACTGGATCATCCTTATCTCCTATAATCTGACTGATGCATGATGTCTTCTGACATATTTGGCTAATATAGGCTCGGTAGGCTCTGCATGATCTTCTTCATCACTTAGTAAATGGACATTATCTTCATTTTCTTCAACAACTTTCTCAGTAGGGTTTCTCGGTTGAACATAAACAAATTCTTCATAATTTTCTGGTTCTTTGGAATTTCCTTCATCATTTCTTTCTGCAAATTCATTAATTTTCACATTTGCACTTTCTACTATTTTGTTAGATGATTTGATCAGACATTTAAATGCTTTACTTCTAGAAGAATAACCAAGAAATGTTTCTTCCTCACTTTTCTGATCAAACTTTCAATTTCTGTCATCTTTGTGAACATAACATCTACTTCCAAAGATTTTAAAATAACTTACATTAGGTTTCTTGTCATACCAAATCTCATATGGTGTCTTCATAGTTTCTTTCTTCAATTGTACTCGGTTCAGGGTGTAAACTATAGTGTTGATTGCTTCTCTCCAAAATGTTTGAGGTACCCTCTTTTCTATCATTAGGGTTCTGGCACAATCTACAATTGATATGTTTCTTCTCTCAGCTATCCCATTTTGCTGAGGTGTTCTCGGTGCAGACAATTGCTTTTTTATACCATGATCATTGTAGAATAAGTTAAATTCATCAGAAGCGAACTCTCCTCCTCTATCAGATCTAAGACATTTCAGTTGTCTTCCTGTTTCATTTTCAACTCTTGCCTTGTACCATTTAAACAATTGAAAAGCTTCAGATTTTTCTTTTAAAAACATAACTGACATCATCCTTGAGTAATCATCCACAAATAATATGAAATATTTATCACCATAATAACTTTGAACTTTCATGGGACCACAAAGATCAGTGTGAACAAGATCTAAAATTCTTTTAGAAGTGTAGGACTTACTTGTAAAGCTTGATCTTGTCATCTTACCCATCTGGCATCCTCGACACATAGCATTCTTAGGTTTTTCTAAGCTCGGTAGACCTCTTACTCGGTGCTTCTTACTTATTTTGATTAGATTATCAAAATTTACATGAAAAAACTTTTTATGCCATAACCAGGTATCATCTAACTTTGCATAAAGACATTTGTTCCGAGTTGAGTCAAGATGAAATGTATTACCTTTTGTTTGTGTCTCGGTAGCAGCCAACTTTCCATGTTTGTCATGAACTTTGACACATCCCTTCTGGAATTATATTCAGTGTCCTGTATTGTTTAGTTGTGCTACACTCAACAAATTGTATTTCAAACCTTAAACCCAGTATACATCATCATATTTAGCAATATCAAGAAGTGTTATAGATCCTTTACCTTTCACCAGACATGGTGCATCATTACCAAATCTTACATAGCCTCCATCATAGTCTTCTAATTTAACAAACTTGTGTTTATCACCTATCATGTGATGTGAGCATCCACTATCTATGATCCAAGAATCATTATTATTTATGTGAGATATTAGGGATTTTTCTTCATACCTTTCCTCATCTGATCGATCTTTAATAGCCACATAAACAACTTCCTCTATATCAGTTTTATCAGATTTATCATGATTGGATTCCTCTTCAGCTACTAGGCGTGTCTTTCTATCTCTGTTTCTGAAGTCTCGGTGTCCTCTGTATTAGTTTTCTTTCTACCTGTTATCTCGGTATTCTCTCTTTTCACTAGATTCTTTGTCAGGGTAGTTAGAAGCCATATGTCCTATTTTATCACAATTGAAACATTTTAAAGCTATCTTTCCTTTATACTTACCTTTTCCTCTTGGTAACCTTCTGGCTAATTAATAATGCTTCAAACTCTTCTTGCTTTTTGATTTACTCATTCTATCATTGTAATCATCAGATTCACTAATATGAAAAGAACTGAATGCAGATTCTACTTTATTTACCGAAGACCCACTGTTATCAAAATTGCTTAACTCAAATGCATGTAGCTTACCAATAGTAGCATCCAAAGAAACTGGCATATTTGGTACAGACCTTAGTTCATTGATTGCAGAGACTCGAATGGCATAAGCAGGTACAAATGTTCTACGCAACTTACTTGTTACATCCTTTTCTTCAATAGTTCCTCCTGCTCCTTTAATTTGATTGACAGTCTCCTTTAACCTTGTACTGTATTGGGTTATGTTCTCACTTTCATTCATTCACATGGATTCAAGTTGTCCTCTTAGACTATCTACTTTTTCTCTTTGAACATGTTCATCACTGCCATACACAGATATGAGCTTGGTCCACATTGCTTTTTCATCATTACAACCTTCTAGATGATTAAACTCTGAGTCGGTCAATGCTGATGTTATTTCAATCATA
The DNA here is from genome assembly GCF_030272615.1 of Cryptomeria japonica. Taxonomy (NCBI): domain Eukaryota; kingdom Viridiplantae; phylum Streptophyta; class Pinopsida; order Cupressales; family Cupressaceae; genus Cryptomeria; species Cryptomeria japonica. The sequence continues at coordinate 2,008,537 of NW_026728835.1, read as the reverse complement.
GCTTGAATATGTTCTTGCTTTGCCTTTATCTCTTCCAAGGTCATCGGGTTGGTGCTTGGTGGTATGTAATCATTCTCCAAATAATATGTTACATATTCTCCAATTCTTAATAAATGCAGCTTCATCCTTTTTTGCCATGTGGAGAAACTTGACTTGTTCAGCTTTGGTGCATCCCTTTTATACATCTTTGGATCTTTGCCTCAAGTACCTTTAAACTTTTCTTCCGGAGTCCAAATCTCTGATACCAATTGTAAATTTTTGATGCCAATAGCTAACAAGATGAGAGGGGGGGGGGGGGGGGGGGGGTGAATCATACAAACTTAATCTTTCATAAAATCAACAGAGTCAACCTCGGTAACTTATACTTCAGCAATATAACAAAAAACTGCTCAACATGCTAACTCATAAAGACATAATCATCATAACACATATAACACCAAATTTAACGTGGAAATATACTCTTTTAGAATATGCTCAGTTAAAAGAAAATCCTGTTAAAGATTACAAACACATTGCTAGATGTGACCCGGTTAAGGGATGTCCCTCAGATCTATTAGGATCTTCACTTTGTTAGAAATGACCTTGTCAAAGGATTTCAAACACTCATTTAGAATGTTACCTTGCTAGAGGGTTTACAAATAAGACTGTTACGTCCACTCGGTTAAGAGATTTTCTGTCACTTACAAAATAATAGTAATAAAAATATATTTGCAACTTCACATCTAAAATGCTAAAGCAAATTTCATTTGCTCAAAACAATCTTTTCATAGGACTTATCTTGTCCCTCTGTTGGGCTCCCTACTCTATTATTTAAACAGGTCTTCAAGCTTCTGTGCTCGGTAGTCACTATGTAGTATCCCTATGCTTACACTTGCCCGCATGCATTGTTTATCAACAATTCCTTATTTATAAACAATTTGCTAACCACTTAATCTCCTTGATCACATTTCCCATGATCAATCTTAGCCGTAACATCTTCAATCTTGACTAGGTTCAATGTATCCTTAGATCTGAAAAATGTTTTACTTGCATACCTTCCTAGGAACGTGTGCTAGGTTATTGCAGTTCAATCTATGCTATAGATCTTCCTCCTGATTTTCCATTGCCGTAGATCCTTAACAAACTTCATGCGCTTCATACCAGTCATTTATTCATCTCCAGCGCATCAGCATCCTTCATTAAATAATTCTTTTATCCATCCAATGCGATCTGTCATAACTCGGTTGCAACTCGGTAAATACTAAACTTTACTCGGTAGACATTCCGCCTTCATTAACCGATATCGATAACCTTAGGGTTTACCGACTAGGTTCTTTGCTTGGTGACATAGTATAGTATTAACCTTACAATCAAAAACATATGTAGGATATCAAAACAATCTAAACATCATGATCTCATCGTTGTCTAACTTAGTAATAGTTTCCCATTGAATAACTTATTTCTCCCCTTATTCATCACATTCTTTTTGTGTCTTTTACCGACATCTTAATTCTCTTCAAATCAATCTTCTCAAGATATGGCAACACCATACTGAATCAGAAAATCAATTTCTTGACATCAATGACAAAATAATGTTATAAAGATAGTTATCATCCTTTTTTAGTTATATCAATAATCTCCAACAACCTTTTCAATATCCTTAATGAAATGTCAACAATCTCCTTTCTATGGAAATGCCAACAATTGCCATTGCCAAGGTATTTATCGCTTATGATATTGCCCCAGTCAAGGTCCTTGTTCAAAAGCATCCAGGTCATTTTGGACATTAGGGCCTTGTTGAAGTGGGTGATTTTACAAATGCCCAACCTTCGCTTAGATTTTGGGTAGCAGACATTGTCCCAACTCACCAGAGCGAGCCTTTTCTTTTCTTCCATACCAGTCCAAAGAAAAGTTCTTTGGATGCTCTCCAATTTAGTAGCCATGGTAGCTGAAATTTTGAATACGGATAGGAAGTACACTAAGATTCCCTGCAGGGCAGAGGCCAATAGTTGAAGCTTCCTAGCACTACTAAGAAACCTTCCCTTCCACCAAGCCATTTTTTTCTGCATTCTTTCAAGGATAGTGACCCAAAAGGGGTTGGAGACATCCTTGACAACTAGAGGAAGCCCAAGGTACGTGCTCGGGAGGGAGGTCATTTGATAATCAAGGATCCTAGAAATTTTATCTTAGAGTTTCTGAGTAGTATGAAATAAATAGATATTTCTCTTTTCATAGTTAATATGATGTCCAAAGTCATCAACATATTGGTTCAGGAAGGATTTCCAACCCTTGGCTTCAACCACAGAAGAGATCCCGAAAAGAATAGTGTCATCCACAAACTCATGTAGGACAAAAGGAGGCATAGTGGAAGCAGGTTTTATGCCCCAGAGGACCCCTCTTTTGATAAGAGAGTTGAAACTAGAAGCCAAAACTTCATCAAGAATAATAAAGAGGTAGGGAGAGAGGTATTCCCCTTGCCTCAACCCCCTAGAAGCCCCAAGTTATCCTGAGGGCTCCCATTGAGAAGAATAGAATAGTTCACCGTAGATATGCATTCCCTAATGAGGTTGAGAAACTTTCCCCCAAAACCAAGCTTTTGCATAACTTTAAAGAGAAAGTTCCAATTCACTCTGTCATACGCCTTGGAGATATCCAATTTGAGCACCATACCAGGTTATTGACATTTATTCATAGAATGAATGATCTCATGGGTGGAGATGGCCGCATCAAGAATTTGTCTGCCAAGGACAAACCCCTTTTGAGTCGGGCTAATCAAGGAGTCTAGGAAGGGTTTAAGCCTATTAACCAAGACTTTGTTGAAGATCTTATAGATAGTGTTACAAAGAATGATAGGGTGGAAGTTCTTAAGAAGGGAGGGATCCTAAATTTTAGGAACAAACACTATGAAAGTGTTATTTAGCTTCTTAAGAAGCTTCCCTGATATGAAGACATATATCGTAGAAAGAACCATGTCATCACCCACCACATCCCAAAAGTCTTGGAAGAAAGTCAAAGGGAAGCCATCAGGGCCCGTGGGGCTTTGAAGGCCCCCATAGAGAACATCACAATCTTAACTTCATCCTCTGAGACCAGAGTATTGGTGAGATTGTTATCTTCCATCTTTAGGGGAGACAAGAGGTAACGAAGGAGGTCCTCAACCAACACAGGGTCCCCAATTCTACTATCATCCCTGAACAGATCTGAGAAATAATTGGTAGTCATTCTTCCCAAGCTATCGTCATCTTTGATATCTTGATTGTGGTCATCCTTTAAATAAGAAATGTGGTTTCTTCTCCTATGGATATTGGCTGATCTGTGGAAGAATGTTGTATTTTTATCTCCCCCTTTTAACCATTCAACCTGAGATTTTTGTTTCTAGTAGATTTCTTCCCTCATAGAGTTTTCCTTCCATTTCCTCTAGAGGACAGCCTCCTCCAGGTGGGTGGCTTCCAAGAAATCCCCTTGATCAATTTTTTCCTGAATGGCCTCCAACTTGTATTTGATTTCCTTTTTCTGAATAAAAATATCCCCAAAGGTGTTTTTATTCCATCCCCTGACATTTCTTCTGATTAAATCTAATTTCTGGGCAACCTGAAACATGGGTGTGCCAGGGATGTTAGTCTCCCACCATGTTTTAATGCAGTCCTTGAACTCTGGGTGGGTATTCCACATTACTTTATACCTAAAGGGGTATTTTTTTTCTTTTGGAGTTGGTGGTGCTGAAGAGAAGAAGGGGGTTATGGTCAAAAAATGTTTTGGGGACGACAAAAAGTTCCAGAGTGTGACCAATACCCCAATTGCCCGAGATTAGAAATCTATCTAATCTAACCTGAATAAGATCCTTCCCTTTTCTAAGATTGGACTAGGCAAATCTCTGACCAATTAAGTCGACATCCAATAACCCATTCCTACCTATGAAATCCACCAAGTCAGATATGATGTCAGAGTACACCAGAAGTCCTCCCAATTTTCTAGAAGGAAAAAGAAAGGAATTGAAGCCACCGACAATCATCCAATGAGTATTGTGATCATTTTGAAGAAGAGCAGTAATGTTATTCCACATAATTAACTTGCCCATTCTAATTTTAGGGACATAAACATTAATGAGAAACCAAGAGTCCAGGGTACAAGAGAGTCTAGAGAAAATAAAGTTGGCAGAGGTGGTAATCAGGCTGCCATAAAACTCAGAGGGGTCCCACATAGCTGCTAAGCCACTAGAGGCTCCACTAGCATCACTAATAAAGAACTCAGCACCAGGCCATATTTTTCCCGTGATAAGGGAAAAAGGGGCATCATTCATTTTAACCTCTTGAAGAAGAAGAACCTCAATTTTATTATGAAAAATACAATTCTTGAGAGCATACTGCTTTTGAGGGTTGTTGAGACCCCTCATATTCCATGAGAGAACCTTCATTTCTTACCTCTTATGGACGTCTCCAAGGTCCGCTACTTTCCATTGTTGATATCCCTTGTTGCTTCCTTAGTCTAGATAATCTTTGTGATGGGAAGACTGTCTTTAGGTCTGCCCCAACATCAGTCTTTACATTCCTAGTCTTACGTCTCTGTTTGATCCAATCATCATCAACAAGAAGTTAGCAACCACTAGAGGAAGCTCCAAGAGAGGAGAGACCCTTGCCCGAGGTAGAGGTAATAGGCAAAGTAGTCGGGCATGATGGGCCCTTCAATAGTAACATCTCGGGAGGGGACCCAATGGGCCCAAGGGCTGGCATGGAAATGGAACCATCAACAATCTCTCCCTCCTCAAGAGGGGTGATCCTCAGAGGGGAGGAGATAAGAACCTTAGAGGGACCAAGTTTAGAGTTTAGATTTTTCAGAGCTAACAACATCACCTCGTCTGGCAAGGGGCTGGGGGCTCCCTCAACAACTTTGGTAGGTGAGCTGAGGAGAATATTTATACTCTTTGTAAAGGGGTAGTCTTCACAACTAGCCCTGGGACCTTCCATGGAAGTAGTATCATTATTGGGGCCTTCTGCAACTGCACGACCTTTGAGCTTGCGAGGATTGGGGTCCTAAAGTTTGCACTGAGAGATAATATGACCCACCTTGCGACATTTCTAGCAAAAGAGGGTAGCATTTTCATAGTCTAGGGCCTAAGTCCAGCTTCGCAACTTAGACTTGAGAGTAATGAAGTTAGGGAGATTCTTGTTGACCATAGCCTGCACACAAAAGTGCACATAGAACAGTCTGGATTTGGTTCTAGTTATGTCATCAACACCCACATAGTGCCCAAAGGTGTTACTAATCCATCTGAAAATGGCTTCATCCCAATATTCAAGAGGGAGCCCTAGAAGGCAGACCCAAATCGGAGTTGTCCTTTGCAGGTCAGTCATCAGGTCAAAACCAACCTTCCATCTGAAGAGAGATAAGTTGCATCTGTCATAGGTCTAGCAACCAAAGAGGGCCATAATGACGTCTTCCTTGACAATAAATTTAAAGAGGAAGAGAGCCCTAGGCATTGCACTAACCAAGACCCTTCCTTTCAGTCTCCATTTGTCCAAAACCCATTTCCTAACCATTTCCATTGTATGTCGAAGAGAGAAAAATTTCCCCACTAGAGTGTTGCTCATGTTTAGCAGAATGCAGTCCAAAACTTTGTCAGGAAGCTCAAAAGTTGTTCCTTCACTAGTTTATATGCAGACGGGGACAAGATTCTATGATTAGAAGTACTTTCAGAAATAAAAGGTTTAGTTAACTGAGTTCACATGTAAGGCTTATAAAATTGGCTTATTACTAGATAAAATCCTCATGCAATGAAATCATTATAATAAAGGCTATATGTGCTCCTAGTTTTCGCAATTCATTTGGCATCCTATTTATTTTTCTAATCTAAAAGCTTCATTATAACTGACAAACAAGAGCAATGTTTCACAAGATTGCATAACTATTTGATCACCCTAAGAATTAAGTTGTTTGAATCATATAAGAAACATTTATGTTCTTTAATAAATCAATTCAAGGAAACATTAGCATTATTGTACTTACTTTGGAAGGAACATAAATTAAGCGCCCCAAGATTTTATACTGTTCATGAGGTAGCATATAATTGCTAAGATATTACAAAAATTACAAGAACCAAAAAAATAGAGCACAAGAATATATATCATTAACATAGTTAAACATCAAAGCAATATGTTCCAAAGAGAGAGTATAATAACTAACCTTGTAGTGTAGGAGGAAGTGTGCCCAATGTAAGAGATTCAATTTCAATAGATTCAATTTTAAACTTCCCAACATATTGCTCTATGATAGGCTTTGTTTGGTCTCTTATCATTTTACAAATTGCTTGAACCAAGAAAAATGACAAATGAAAGGTAGATAATGCTTTATTAAATGAATAATAGTAGAAGTTGTAACAAGTCCATCTAAAGTCTTTGAGTCTACTTCTGTGATAGGCCTGATCTTAAGGTCCTATTAAAACATTGCAACGTATGCTAGTTGATGGTTATAATAAAAGATTGCCTGAAATTAAACACAAAATACATAAATATTTAAATGATATAGAAAAAAAGTCATTGCCAGTGTTTTTAGATAAATGAGAAATGTATTGACTGTAATAACATGCTACAAAATTGTCTTTTTTTCTTCAATAATACAAAGGTAGACAAGAACCAAAATATGTCATTAGAAGACTGTTGAAAAGCATACAATGTGTATCAAAAAGCTACAAAGAAAGAAGGCATTTAGAACTTGTGACGAATACCTAATGCAAAAAGTACTACGAGAATTTTAGGGGTGACACTCTTAACATTTGTACAAAACAAGATTATTCATAAAAGAGGCAAATGAAAAAACATATAGCTACCTTTAGTTATTTGTATTTTCCGTACAATAGGCCCTCTCAAAGGACTGTAATTATGTTTCAAAAGAAGCAGAACTGTATCCATCAGAAATTAACTCTTTTAGCTGTGTATCTAACAGGCTTCTGCATTCAGTTGTGAAGAGGGAGAGGAGAGAGAGGTTGCACATGAGAGTTTTAGGTATGTGTCATTCAATGCCATGCTCCATGGAAGGAGCAAATTGGAAATCCTGATGGCCCTAAAAGGTCCATGTACAACTCATAGTTCAAACAAGACTTACTAGAAACATTAGTTGAGTTCTACAACTACCCACATTATTTGGCAACCCTTATTGCGTTCTATCACACATGTTATAACTGATATAAGCACCAACACATGACCTTTGAGAAAGACAAAAAGTCCATTTAATACCCTTGGATCTGAAAATAGGTCAAATGCATGTAGGGACGATGAATACATATGGTGAGTTAATAAAATATCTACAACATCACAATATGCAAGGATTATTATATCAATCAAAATCATAATGAAGAATTAATTTTGCACAAGGCTCCCACCTCATCCCAAAATTCTAATAATGTTGCACAAAATGTAAGCACTATGAGTTGAAACTCTCCAAGAGTCATCATGAGAAAGAAGGATCATTCCAAGCTACTCAATGTAACAAGCAACTCTACTCAAGCCCATGCTGCATGTGAAGCAAGTTTGATAGCTAAGATGAGGCACACAACAATAAGCCAAATTGTGTTACAAGGAAGACAACAAACTTATAAGGCCATTGTATCAATTGTAAAGGAGTGGCAAACCTACCCTGGATTCAAATAGGTTCAAATATAGAGACGTATATCAAAAGATCCAGGTCAATATCCCTAGGGAAGATGATTACTTCTATAGTTTATCTTATACCCTCCTACAGAGCCTAGCACATTGGTGGGATACTAAAAGAATCTAAGAGGTTGGCACCAGCTAAAAGGAATTATGTTTACCACTTTATGGCATTTGATAATAAAAATTGTTCTAGTGATTTAGTATGACTACTTTCAAAGAAGTTTATAAGTGTCAACTGGGTCTTTGGATACCATCTCCATTTTACCTCTTTCTAAGGTCGTTTTCTTCCAATTCATCCATATAATTTTGCACCTCTCTCACAATACCAAATGGAGCTTATGCACACAAAGAAGTATCTCGAACAAATGTATGGGCAAAGGTGGAATTTTAGGGGATTAATGTCTTCACTACTAAATTTAACTATGTGGTAAATCCAAACCAATTTATGTTTGTTAGTACTCAAGGTAAGATGTTTCCAGCAAGGGTCATTTCTTAGTGACACTACCATTTTGACGATTTGCAAGTAGGCTTAAAATTTACAAATAGAAAGAAAACGAATTTTTGATCTAGAAAGTGTTTTAGCAAAAAATGAAAAAGTAAAAATGTGGATAAAATTAAATCATTTACATTTATTTATATTATAAAAAATATTGCAAAAAGAAGGATTATGGAAAAATGTGCAAGAAAAACGAAAGTAAAAGAGATACAATTCATTTTTCTCTCTCATATTCTTCTTATTGTATAACATAAAGCTAAAAAAAATGAAAATGAATTAGCCAATGAAATATATAGACATGCCCTTTTATAATTTGTTGTTCAGCTTCATTGTTTGGTACTCCAAATACGTAGTGACCTACTAAAATCAATATTTGTTGCTCCAATGTCTCAAATGCACCTTGTACTGTTTCAAAATAACCATTTCTTGTTGTTTTCTGTCCAATTTTAATTGTTCTATTTGCCATTTTCAATGAGTTGATGCTACGCTTTTGTTTTGCTTTGTGGGAGGAATTTATGTGAATGTATGTCTTTTATTCTTAGACATGCCTTTTAAAATATGTTGTTCACATTCATTGTTAGGTACTTCAAATACATATACATAGTGACCTGCTAAAGTCACTATTTGTTGTTTCAAAGTTCAGAATAGCTGATTGTGAGCGAAGTTTCTATAATAGCAGAAAGCTAAAAATTGCAAACGGAGAATATGCTCATCTCTTTGAAAATGATGAAGAGATATTTCTAGTTCAAGCTAAATATAGACTTCTCTAGTTCTCTAAAAGGCGGCTCTAGATTGATGAAGCTAATGAATCTAATTATGGAAAACCTTTAAAGATATTACTACTTAACAATCACTTGAAACTTTGAATAAAAAAATCCTCCTCAGTCGATTTACACTGAACCTTGACAAAAAAATATAATTTAGTATGCTCTAAAACCTTAGAAAACCTTCTCAAAGTTGTCCCTTCAATTAATTTTTTTTTATCTACAGATAATTGGATAGAATCAAACAAAAATTTGAAGAATCTTATGTTAATATGGCTGATATATCTATTGTTCTTGATGACTAATTTTTTTATCAAAATCATCATCCAGCTCATATATATCTGATTTCACTTTGAACAATGGTATCTTAAAGCTACCAAAACTAGGAATAAACAAACATTATTGTTTTTGTATCTGCTCTACATCTGCTGCTACAGAAAATGATAAAATTATGAACATGCTTTGAGGATTTATCTATGTACAAGTCTCTCTCTAAACTTGGCACCACTTCTCAAAACACAAGTGTTTACAAATTAGCATTGTATCTTATGTAGAGAATACTTGCTTTATTTTGAGAAATCAAAACTTATAGAACATGCATCTCCTTCATATATAAGCATATGAACTTCTGCTTCTCCATCTAACCTGATCAACACAACTTGGAATAGAAATCCTTGACATTTTTAAACACTAAAAACTGAAGTCAGATCTGTTTGCATGACCAATTTATCTTTGGAAAGGAGGCAGTAAAATATTAGTGACTATTCTTTACGAGGTAACTGAAGTCAGATCTCTTTGCAGTCTTGGACGTGGTTCTATTGCTAATTGGACACCACTCCATAAACCACTTATGTGTTTTGTAAGAGACTCATCTCCATTGCACATTTCACTTGCTAACATCATCATTCTCTCTAGGCGTGCATTTAAGTTAACAATGTCATGGCACATGCACTTTGTTTTTAAGTCTTCGTAGTCTCGGGCTCAACTTTGTCCCTTTCACCATACCATCACCACCTTCAAAAAAGACAAACAAATGCCAAAAGTGTGCTTCCTTTTATTTATCATAAGTATGAATCACTTGAACAAATCATAACTGTTTTAATGAAGACAAAATCTGAAAAGTGCACTAACTTTCCATCTTTTGAAAAACCTCTTATTAAAGACATAGTTCATAGTTCATAGTTCATAGTTCACTAGATTTTCATGTGTTTGAAAAACCTGCCTACTTGGTTTCTGTCCTTTCCTCGTGCATTATCTTTCTGTCTACAACATGTTTTCCTCATGTTGGCCACAAACTTTAGAAAAAGGAAACATTTATGAAAAGTGTGCTGCTATGTTGTGTTCCAACTAAGGAAGATTTCCACTAATTGACCGAAGTAGTTTCAAAGATAACAAAACTTTCCAAATGCTGATTTTCTTTACTTTCTCATGGGTGCAATTTCTTATGTTGCCCACCATATTTTAATGATGACTTGGAAATGATCTTTTCTCTTTTCTGATTATCTGTTATGGCATTATTTCCTTTAACCTTGACTTTTAAAAATTGCACCTTTTAATCTTTCTTATCAGTGTGATTCCTTTTTGTGACTAGCTGCAGATAAATGCTCTCTTGCCACAAGCTTACCGGTCCCAGTTCAGGGTCTCGGGTTGAACCGCTGTGGGTGCAGCCAGGGCTCATTAGTTGACCCGTGGGTTCATCCCAAACGAACTCGATAGAACCCCCCATGAATTTTGACATTTTTTTTTCATTTTGTCATGAGATTGTGTCTGTGCAAGGCTCTTTCCTCCATTTTGCACATGTTCTCGTGTCAACATCAATCTTCTAGAGAACCTTGTCATGTTACCCTCCTTCAAGCTCGTTGATCTATACCAAATTTCTTCATTTGTCATGTTGATGGACTTCCCTTGTTCATAAACTTGGACTTAAAATCCTTGGTTTTATCAAAATGCCATAAAAGTCCTTCAAAAGAAAATGTAAGTACTCCATCATGGTCTCCAAGCCTCATGTTCACATGTGTCAGATATGAAATATTTTTGTCGCTTCCTCACTGAGCTTGAAGCTTGGATTCTTCGACACCAATTAGACAAAAGGCAATGTCTATATTGTATTGATTGATTATGGCTCTCTACTTATCATCATATGTTTAATATTAATAATTATATATTTCATATTAATATATTTATATAATTCATATTTTATACTTACATATTAATATTAATAAATTAATTTTTAATATATATTTTTATATTTCATATATTATATTTATATATTAATAATAAATATTAAATATTGATGAATTAATTATGTATATATAATTTTATACATTTTGGTATGGACAAATCTAACCCCAAAAAACATTTTGACCAAATTTGTGAACCGAACCCTCAATCCTAAGCCCGAGCCCAAATCCGAACTGGCAACTTTGTCTTTGCCATGATTTGAGTTCAATTTTATTCTTGCTAAAACTATTATCACCTTAAAAGAATGCACTTAGATTTCTTTTCTTTTCTTCCATTCACCAATACATGTTGTGGCAGCTCCAAATCAAAGCCACCATCATCTATAACTTATTTATCTTGAATCTTGGAACATATGCATAAGAGTGTTCATCGTCCCTCCCATCTTTTGATGTTGAACGATCCAAGCAAGCGGTACCCACTAATGAAACAACTATCTTTTCAGATCTTGCTTCTCACGTCGCCCTCCCCGACCTTTCTTGGTTATGGTGGAACAAATGCGCCATAACTTATTTATCTTGAATCTTGGAACACATGCGACCATGCATGATCTGCAAAAACTTGTTAGTTTGAAAAATAATACAAAGACATGACACACAATTAGCACTTGTCTTGGGGCGACTATTAATGTGGATTTAAATTTGACACTGCCACAATTAATTGGAAAATTTATGACAAAAAATGGGTATTATGAAACTCAATCATCAAGTTTCAGACATGGTACAATAAAGGAGACAGGTATTAAAATAATACATTAAATTAATATTTGACTTTCGAAGACATCACTCGACCAAAATAACAAAAATAACAAACCAGAAGAAGATGAAATTCTAAAATGTACAATAGCAATTCACTGATTCCATAATCCATATAAATGACCAATTATCATAGATATTATATGGAACATGAATTATATTGAGAGATGCCCAAATAAATGAAATCAAAGTCATCATTGGACTAATATCTTGAAATTTTCACCTCTTCTTCTCCTTTCTTCCTCTTTTGGTGAATGTAAAACAACAATGTGCATAGATTTTGATTGTTTTGTGGGTTTGGGGACCTTGGTGGGCCCCTCTTTCAGATTTTATTCATTTTAGATTCTTTTTGTTTCCTTTACGTTGTTTTCTATGCATTTGATGTGGGGGAACCCTTAAGTCTTGATGATGATTAGAGGGCATCAAGATGTTCAATTTGGATGGGCAGGAAAAATGACAAGAAAGCCTCAAAAGGACTGAAAAAAGGGGTGTCCCTCTTTTTTTGGGATTTCTCCAATTACATTCCCAAAATTTGAAGGAGGGAAAAGAAGAGATGTCCCCTCAAGTCTCCAAGTCCCCAAAACATTCAAGACGTTAATTAGATCCAAGAGATGTGTCCCTATGGAACACCAATCAGAAGTTTGATGGGTTTGCAAAGGAATGAAATGGCTAAGGAATTATTTACCATTCACAAGGATAGTTTATTGTGGGAAGATCAAATCATGGGAAAACAAATCAAAGGCAATTTTATAAGAAATAAAAAATTGGACAGTAAACGTGTTGCAATTGATTCAAAGCATTGCATATGACATGGATGCACTTTGTTTAGTTACTAATTAAACTTCTATAAACATTGTCATATGAATCAAAATATGTCAACCCTTTGAGGAACACCTACACAACCCATCAACAAGAGAAAAGATTTTTATTTCACATAGAATAGTATTACAATATAAAGATATCATTTGTGACCTCAATTCCCTTGTTTTATTTTTTAATTAGTGGTAGTGGAGGCTTCCAAGAGTATAAGCACATATTCTTTATTCATATTATTTGGAATTTTCTTAATTTCGGTCTCTTCTCAAACTTTGTGCACTTTCAATACATGTTTATAATCAACATGCATCTTCAACACATATGTAGTGCCGATAGTAAATGGAATGCTTTGTTAATGCAAACTTTTCAATCCTTTCACATAAAATACTTGCTCCATGT